>NW_020955372.1:715647-776973 GCF_003031625.1 Empidonax traillii | reverse complement strand
ACCTAACTACCACTGAGAGTGGTATTCATCTCACTTGACTGCAGTCATCTGTATCTGATCTAATTATCCTTGAATATCTTTGCTAAGGAAAGAAATAGGCATTCCTGGGGCACATCTTATTCTCACGTAGACATCTAGGGCTAATTTAAGGTCTTAAAGGTATTTTAGATGCTCTAAGGCATCCAAAATTTAGAGTTTGGCAGATGTTTGAAACTGCTTCCCTCATGCTTCCAAAAAAACCCCAGATATTACAGGTTCTGCAATAGAATTCTTACCTTCTGTCATGTCAGTGAAACACCATGTGGGATATCCTAGACCAGATGTCACTAGACTTGTTTAGGCAATTTAACTGAGTTCCTGGCATTGAGGTGAATCATTCACTAGATGAGCACTCTATCGTCTGTGGAAGGAGCCTTTAGAATCAGGTTGGATATCTATTTCATCCCAGGAATAGTTCTTGGAAGATGCACTGTGTGCCTCCTTAACACTGCTGGACTCAAGAGTTAACCTGGAGTACACAATCCTCAATTACAATCCTTGTACTCCTCAGTTTATCCTTTGTATTTGTCCCTGACAACTGATCAGTTCTGTAAGAGCACCAGGGATTGGGTACTAGAAAACGTCTATATAGTTTCATCAAGTGGTGATGTGACAGTTCAGCAGGATAATGACAGTAAAGGTCAAAGAAAATAGTGATCTTATTCAATGTAAAAAATAATATGGAAGGCCTCAACCTCATAACAGCTGCTTTAAAGGCTTCATTTTGAGCACCTCAGTGTTATTTTGACCCTAGTGAGAGCTGGAAGATTCCTCAGAGCACAATATTGTGTAGAAAAAGCTTTTAGTAAAATTTGGAGCAACGGCTCCTGGAAGACATAGTGCGACATAGTGCTCAAAACTGCTCCTGGAAATAGTGAAAGAAGAGGGTGACTCAGTGATGTGAGAAATGAACTTAACTTATCACAGGATCCTCCTACAAACTAAAGAATTATTCTGTTTTCTTCCAAAAAGATTTATTGTATTTCAAGACAGGAGGTTCTCTGGGCATTAATGAAATATTGAGTAGCATTTTTGTGTTCTTTGGGTTCTTATACTGACTATAATAATAATAAAGTCAACTGTAAATTGAGTAATTAATTTACTGTTCCCCTTGGGCAGGCAGGTGATCAGCCATCTCCAGGAAACCCAGGCTCCATCACGCATCACGGTGACTTGGGAAGACAAACACCATCACTCAAAGTGTTCCCCCCTTCCTTCTTCTTCCCCCAGCTTGATACGTTAAGCACGAAACCATATGGTGTGGGATGTTCCTTTCATCAGTTGGGGTCCAGCTGTCCTGGATGTGTCCCCTCCCAGATCCCTGCACAACCCCACCTTGCTCACTGTTGGGGTGGGGTGAGGAACAGAAAAGGCCTTGGCGTTCTGCAATTGCAGCTCGGCAACAGCTAAAACGTCCCTGAGTTATCGACATTGGTTTCAGCACAAATCCAAAACCCCATACCAGTTACTGTGAAGAAAATTAACTCTGTCCCAGTCAAAATTAGCCAATGTAAAAGAGAAAGATAGTATTACATGTAGAGCAGAGCAAAATCCTGAGAATGAGCTACCATTCTCATTGATTTCAGGAAGAATCAGAAAAAGATACAAGGTAGCATGCTGGAATATATGTATTCCTTCATTTGTTTTCAGTAAATAAGCATAAATTGTAGTGTCAGAAACGTACATGCTATGGCACAGAGGTTAAATGAGGTTCGTTTATGTGAAGTGGAGGTTCATGTAGCAGAATAATGAAACAAATGTAAAAAAATACACGCTGAGATAAACACACTGAGAAATATATAATTATATATGTACTATATATGTGTGCTTTGAGACTGGATACTAAGATAGCATTTGTCTATTCCTGTAAAACATAAAACTTGCATAAACTAATGAAGGCTTTCTCTTTAACAGGAAGCATGTATCAGTGTATATAAATGTACAGTATGTATATATTCCTCTGTACATACAGTGTATGTACATGTATGAGCTCTTTTTCCCACAAAGAAGATCCTCCACAGATCCTAGTAGCATGGAAAGTTTATCCCAGTTTGTTAACAGGAGCTTTCTATAAGCAAAAACAACAAGCATCAAAAGCAGTAATTATAATTATCTCCATTGCTTATCCTTTGCTCCTCCACAGTCTCCAGACTTAAATTAATAAAAAACACAAAAACTTTCTACTTTGTACTTTCCAAGTACATTATGCAAGTTGACAATATTCCTGTTTTTTTTCTTTTCACACACTGTAATAAAGGTCTCAGCAAAGATACATTTTAAATGCTGCCTACCAGCACTTCAAAGCCATCTCTTGCATGGTAGACCTAAGTTTAACTTAATCAATGTTTGATGTAATGAAAATCTCTTGACAGAAGTTGATATGCTTAGAAATAAGTCTCTGATGCTTCATTCTATAATCACAGAAAGGTGAAATTTGTGGTGATTATCCACACTTCTCAAATGTGTCTCATTGGATTAGCAGCTATAATTAGCATTCACATTTATGAAAGTCAGCTTAATAATATTACTTTTCTTACCACAGGTTATATTCTTATTCCTAATAAGTTTTATTCTATAAGCAAAAACAAAGAGAATACTATTGTTGTGCAGAATAGTATTTACTGCATTGAATTTATTCCTGTCTGAAAGCTTTTGCTGATCTAAATTTACTGTATATATAAACACAAATTTTTCCCAACACTACCCCTAAAATGTTGAGGAAACAAGTTCAAAGAGCTACCTCTTATGCCAGAGAGACACCAGGAGGGACAGTCATGGTAAATTTCCATCACCAAATCTGCAAGTGTGTACTTCGGGATATTTTAACCAACAAAAGAAGATCCACATACGATAAACTTTAACTAGTGACTATTGAAGAACATAGGTAAAATGTCTATGCAACACATTCAAGAAACATTCAGTGACATAACATTAGATCACCATGATGTGGATTCAGTGGTAGGAAATAATGTATTTAGTAAAAATACTTCGAAGGCATGGATCTATAATTTTGCTATTTTATCTACGCAAATGCTATTTTTTTTTTTTTTTTTTTCTTGATTTGCTTTAGTTTTATACCCTGGAAGTTTCTTGCTTACCTGAAAATGTTTAATAAGTTTCCCAACAGACTGACAGTGCTGTCTTAAAACCACTCTGTTGAGAAGGTCATGGTTGGAGTAGCAGCTCCACTTTGTATTGCAGTGTTAACCATAAAGCTTCACAGTCTCTACTCATTATTTTTATGCATTACACTAAATGAAAAAGCTTGGTCTGAGACACTGTCACTTGGTTGTCCAAGAATTGCTAGCATGAGGATAGCACAATTTGGGCCTGAAACAATTCATGCTCTGGGCATGCTTTGCATGTTAGCACAAATCACAGAATCACAGAATCAATTAGACTGGAAAAGATCTCCGATACCGAGTCCAACCTATAACCCAACAGTACCATGTTAACGAGACCATGGCACTAAGTGCCATGTCCAGTCTTTCCTTAAATACCTCCAGAGATGGTGACTCCATTACCTCCCCAGAAAGCCCATTCCAATGTCTGATCACCCTTTCTGTGAAGAAATTCTTCCTATGTCCAACCTAAACCTCCCCTTGAACAGCTTGAGACTGTATCCTCTTCTCCTATGACTAGTTGCCTGGGAGAAGAGTCTGATCCCCACCTGGCTACAACCCCCTTTCTGGTAGTTGTAGAGAATGATAAGAGCTGCTTCTTCTCCAGGCTAAACAACACCAGCTCCCTCAGCTGCTCCTCATAGGACATGTATCCCAGACCTTTTGCCAGCTTTGTTGCCTTTCTCTGGACATGCTCCAGCACCTTAGTGTCCTTCCTGAATTGAGGGTCCCAGAACTGAACACAGTACTCTATGTCACCTCACCAGTGCCAAGTACAGGGGAGGAATCACCTCCCTAGTCCTCCTTGCCACACTATTTCTGATACAGGCCAGGATGCCATTGGCCTTCTTGGCCACCTGTGCAGTCTGCTGGCTCATGTTCAGCTGCACCCCTGGGTCATTTTCTGCTAGGCTCTCTTTCCAGTCCCTCTTGTAGGTTGTTGTAGCCAAAGTGTAGGGCCTGGCACTTGGCCTTGTTGAACCTCATCCTTTTGGTCTTGGCCCATCTATCCAGCCTTTCCAGGTCACTCTGCAGGGCCTTCATACTCCCCAGCAGATCAGCACTGACCCAACTTGCTGTTGTCAGCAAATTTGTTAATGGTAGACTCAAAACTTAAGGAAGTCTGAATCTGCATCTGAGTAGTTTTAGGAGAAGAGAGGAGAATTTCACTGTATATAGCTGAACTGTGCCATTCCTGCAGCAATCAGAACCAGATTCTCTCAATTTAGTCCCAAATGCATAAGAAGGGAATCAGCCAGGGATGCTGAGGGCAGTCAAAGCCTACCTTTATACTCCATTCATAATGCATTGGTTTTGTAGTGCAAGTTTGTATCCACCACCTATACTGGTAGACTGTATTAAGATATTTTTTCACTTGACTTTGTACAAAGTCCAGTAATTTGTATATTTTGAAATGTGGTCTTACGGAAGTCCTGTAGAACTATGCTAAGAATATGTCATATGATGCAACCAGTATAATACTTGCTGTTGTCCACCATTACTTCATTTTGATGATTCCTAGTAATTTTGTAGTAAACTAACACAAATAATATTTCTTTACTGTTTCTTTTCAGTCCCTCCATGTTTCAGTCAGTCTATACTACTGGTGATTTTCATTCCCTTATTCTGTTTGTTTCACAAAATATTCTGAGTTGGAAGGGGCCCACAAATATCATCAAGTCCAGTTCTTAAGTGAATGCCCCATATGGGGATCAAACATATGACTTCGGCATTATTAGTGCCATGCTCTAACCGACTGAGCTAATCTACTGTTATTCATACATCAAAAACATCCCGTTATTCCTTTGAGATATTCAAGTCCTCCTCCGTTCTAATGAGAATGTCATCAGTAAATCTCATGAGTATAGTCCCGGTCTTTGTGCCAAGGTCATGTAATCAAAAATGTTTAATGTCTTCAATCCTAAGTATGATTGCTGGGAAACTTGACCAGACAATTCTCTGTGGGCAAAGGTTTGCATATCTATGGTAACTCATGGTCTTGATGTGTAATCTATGTGTTCATACAGATTAGACAAAATTAAGAAGAAAACTGATATGTACTCATATTTCCAATAAGCCTCTCATAGTGGATTTTTAATTAAAGAATTAAAATTTGAGGCTATAGTAAAGATGCAGTTGCAAGAATATTTTTCGGCATCTTAACTTCATTCTGTCACAGAGAGAAGGTGAAAACACAGAGAATTGCTGGGGGCTGCATGTACACATTTCTGTGTACATACACTGTTGTTCAAGTGTAATGGAGAACCAGAAAAGAAAGCAAAAGACGGGAGAAAGAGAAGCGAGAAAAAAGAAAAGCCAGAAAAAAACCAGAGTGAGTGGGCCCGATCAACATCCTTTATAGATAACCTGGTGCACAATTCTTGAGTAAATTAGTCTTTTCATGCCATTAGTTCACATGTGCACAGCCAGCCCTTCTCTGGGAAGTGAGCTGGGAGAGGGCAGGGACTGAGTCTCAAGGTGGACCAGAATGCTGGCTCAGAACAGCACTGCCCCACCTCCTCAGGACTCTTGCCTCTGATCACCTTTCCTGTAGCAATACTCAGAATATTTGAGACAAAACATGCTTAGGTCTGGTCATCTGCAGCAATTTACTGCATAATTACAAGGGTGTATGAAATAAATAATAATTGACAGAAAACAAGCTGTTTGTTTAATGGTTTAAAATAATTCAGATCGGTCTTTTTTTGAGTCATATAATGACCAGGGGATTTTTCACTTTCCTTAGGGGTCTTTGTAGGATTTTGGTGTACGTGCCATTTGTCTCAGTGGACTTCCTGCTATTCTTCTTTTCTTATTATGCCCTGTATTATTCTCTTTGCAATCACTGCATTGCACTGTTTTTCACCTAAAAAAAGTTATTAATATGTGTTTAATAGAAGTTGCCATGTAAGGATATAAGGACCAATACATAAGCTGTTTAAAAGTCTGTTCCAAAAAAGCAGTCTTGAAAGAGTAAAGCTTTAAGTAACATTTAAGAAATAACATTTAGGACAGTGTTTATCACTTTAGCTCAAACTCTAAAAATGCCTGTGCTTTGTGAACAAAAAAGATTTATGGAGTGCTTAATCATACTGAGTTGGGAAACACTTCTCTCTCACTTCTCTGTAAGGCATTTCTGGACCCCCTGGAACACCAATGTTCACCAAGGTGCATTTAGATTGCATATTAAAGTTTCCATATGGAAAATCTCAGTTCTTACAATCTCTGTGAACAGCTTGTGTTACTCATCTCATTAGAAGCAAACAACTCCAAGATGGGCGACTTGTGGAAACACAGGTATTTCCATACCAGGCATAGAGGATTAGTTTCAGATTATCGCTTTAGGCAGAGATGAAGTGGAATCTGAATTTCAGTGCATGATTTGTGCTATCGCTTGTTTAATTTTAACATCTTCTTAGTATGTAACTGTAGCTTAATATAATACACTGAGATAATTAGATGACCATGTCATATAACAGTTTATTTTTGCACTGCATATGTTCAATTAAAATCACTGAGCTGCTGGAAACATATTCAGTATATACTCACATTAATCTCAGTACAGTAGAAATAAGAGAAGCAATCCTTGCGTAAATCTGTCTGGTATTTTTCATATCCAGAATCCAAAATGCCTTGTTTTCTACATTTCTGGGGTGTCTATTTAGCTTATTAAATTGCCTTTTTTTTTTCCCTCTGTTTGAGAATATATTCATAATGCTTTTGTTTTCTGTCAATTGTTATTTATTTCATATACCCTGATAAGTATGCAATAACTTATGGGCATGGCAAATCATATTAGTTGTCCTTTATAATTATTTCTAGATACCTCTATAGTAGTGATGCCTATATGATTTCGCATTCTCCTAGTACTGTTTTAGGAGTTGAAGAAGTCATACTCCTGCCAGACACAAGAGCCTGTTGGCTCTTGAAGACACTTGTCCTTCATGACTTCAAAGGTTCATTGAACTTGGAAATCAGTGAACTCCTAAACCAGTGCATGATAAGAATATATATAGATGGGCTTTTTTTAATTTTTATGTACAGCTTATTCATTCAAGTCTATGAAGACATTTTTCCAATTAATATGTACAATGACATTTACAGGAAGCATGAATTAAATGCTGTCCTTTTTTTTTTTTTTTTCCTTTTACTGTTGCTTTCTGATACAGAACAATTATGGTGAAATTGACTTTCCATCAGCTTAATAACTATTAATGTATTGGATGCAGTGAAGCATCACCCTACATGATCCATCTTTAAAGGTAAAGTTGTTTTGCAGGAAGGTCAAAATTTATTTATTCTTCATTCATTCTTTCATCTTTGGAAAAGAATCATATAAACTTCGAGCACATTCATGAATTAATACAAAAAAATTTGTGGGTTCTCTACTTAAAAGTTTAAAATGGTGAAATTCATAAAGCTGCAAGCAATATAGTGAGGCAATTTTTTAAAATTTTCTTTAGTGGCTGATACTTTTAAATATTTTTTCAACATGAAATGTTTCAATTCCATTAAATGAGTCTACAAAGACATCTAATGATGTGCTTATTTGATTATATTTATCAACAATTATATTTAGTGTCTGTGGATTTTCCCGAAAGTAGAAGTGGTCTGAAATCTAACTTGGATCAACATTATCCAGTTGGCAATGTAATAATACTTTCAAGACAGATGCAATTATAAATTCTCAACATTTTGGAACTGTTTCAAAAGCAAAATCTTTATTAGGCCTTCAAACTGATTGCAAGCCAAATGCATTCCAGGTTCCAAAAGGCAAAGTTCATCACACTTTGCACTCTCTCTAGATCTGATATAGTCTAAGTGATAAAAGAAGAAGGACTGTAACAGAAGTCGCTTGTGATATGTTTTGTAATTTAATTTTACAAGTACCTTCATTAATCAATATCAGAATTAATCCAAATTAAATTAGTACAGGAGAGAGAAACAAGCTTCAAATTGACATGTAACAGCAGTGTTGCCTTTGGCTAGCAGCCTTTAAATAAGATTTCTGGAAAGTTTCTATTAAAAATTACCATTATGGTTTAAATTTCTTGTTTTGAATTAATCATAGAATATCACTGTTCCAAGATAAATGCAAACATTTGTTAAATGGTTTGAGAAGGATGGAAAATCTGAGTTGCCCTTGCTGGGATGAGTTATTTGTATTCATTTACTGGGTCTGAGCAAAGAATCATAAGTTGTCTTGTTTTCACAGAAAACACTGCAATATTCCTTTCTATTTTCTGAAGAATGAATACAGAAATCCCACTTCTGTGGCTTCAAATCCATCTCACTTTTCAAGTGCAGCTCAGTTTATCGTAAAATGCTTGTTAATGGGCAATTGATATTGCTTAGTGGATGAGAAGATTACTGAAAAGTGTGATGCATGAGAAAACAAAGTTTTCAAATAAAACTTTATCTCGTGTGATAGAATTCTGTAAGATAAAACATTTTTTATTAACTTTCGGACTATTTGAGAATACTTTAATTGAGGACTCTTAAGAAATTTCTTTAACTTTCTATACTATAAAGTAGTTAGTATTTACGACTTTTCCTTAATAACTAGTTTTACCAAGAACCTTTTAACCAAGGACCTTCCCACAGTTTAGAGATGCACTACCACCAGAGGAACACCACCACAGGAAGTTCGTGGGAATAGCCATCAGCGATTCCCTTAGAAAGAATCATTTACTCTATATCTGGGTCTCACATTCAGTGGTATGTGCCTACTCTGCACCAAGGTCGAACTCGATTCTTTCACTCCCACATGCAAAATGGAAAGGGTGCAGCAGCTGCAGAGTAGCCCGTGCTTTTGAAAGTTGTTAGAATAATATTAACAATATCCAGCACAGAACAGTGAGCTGCTGAAACGAGTTTATTAGAAATTGTGAAGACAGTGACAGAAGTGTTTGCAGCTCCTCTCCAGGGACCTGAGTCAGCAGATCATATATAAACCTTATTACTTGCCTTAGCGTGAGTATTTGAGCCTTTTCAGAGAAGAGTAGCTTTTGTTTTATAACAGCGTCAAAAGAGTAGGTGAGGCAAAAAGTTCTGGAAGCACCCTTATTTGCACATCAGGTGCTAGAGGTGTAATACCAAAAGAACATGCTAGCTAGCCTCATCTTTTGCCCTTTCTACTCTGCCTTCATCATTTTTAACTAGACTTTGCTCCTAGGCCTAAGAAACTCAGCATTTTCCAGCTAGAAGTAAGTTTCCCAGGTACTCCAAGCCAGATCATTGTTCCAGTGTTTCTTATGTGGACCACTGTCTGGTTTTCCTTCTGGTTTTAGATCTGATGTTTCTTTTTCTTAGTTACTGCAGTATTAATAAATGGTTTACAGCAATTTAGTTAGGCAGACTTTTTCCTGTAAACACTGCTCACTGAACTTCATGAAAAAATATTGAAAGGATTTGGGTTTAATGTCTCATTTTGACTGGTTTAAACCTAGTTATGACTTTCTCCATTTGCAACTAGACTGCAGAAATAAGAGAAGTAAGACACATGGCAGTCTTTCATTTTTCTTCAATACTTGACCTAACTTTGAAAAAGAAGTAAGAGCTAAACTTTCTTCATTCTTTTTGCATACTGAAAGTTTAACCGATATTTTACCTTGTTAAACCTTACTGTAGTTGTTTTCCTCATCAGAATCCTTAATTTAGCAAGGTGTGACTTTCATAACCTGTTTGCTTCTACTTCCAGATAACCTTGCCAGGAAGCTAAAAAATAAGTCTCGTAATAAATTACCAGAAATTCAGCTAAAATCCTCACGAAATAAAATTTCTTACTAAACAGTCATGGAAGAAAAAAGGGAGAAGAACATGCCCCTGTTAGTCTGAAGAACATACCCCTGTTAGTCTGAAGACAAAAAATATCAAACACAAAGAAAAAAAAAAGGTGATTTTATGTGAGAGAAACAGAACATAGTGAAATAAATAATGTTTGAACTAATAAACCAGTTTACATGGTAATCCAAAGAAAAATATTAAAACAAAATCTGAGTAGGGATACATTCATGCAAAGTTTTATTTTGTTTTCTCTAAAAGTGCCTTCTGAAAAAAAACAGAACTTGAAGTACAGTTTCCTCAATATATTTTTGAACATAAACTTCCATTTAGTCTGAACTCTTAAATATTTTCAGCTTGCCATCTAAATGTCTGATAAATGTTTCTTCTCAATGTCCTTCCTGCCTTTTTTTGGTGACTTTTATTTTATGTCCCAAATAATGAAATAGCACATTAAATAGAGGGAGAAGAAAGTCCAAACTTCTTACATCACAATTTCTTTTGCATGAGATGCAGTTCCCCTGTGAGATAAGACCAAATACATACTAAGACCAAACACATACTAAATAAATCAAAAATCAGTTAAAATTGCGAGATAGCCACTAATGGTACTCCAGAATTGTCACTGTAAATAAATTAGTTTCTTTTCTCATTTACCCTTCTTTCCACATCTTTATAGGTGTCATAACAATTAGCAGGGTCCCACATGCAAATAATACAAGTTCTCATTTTTCTGTTTTTTGGAACTCCAGGATCACATATAAATCTATAGTGCTTTTTTGGCCTTAAAATAATCATGTTCTTGTGTTCAGAACATATCTAGTTACAAAATGAGATGTTAGGGATTACCCTTTCTAAGATGAATTTCCATGTGTTAAGAAGTTGATCCCTGATGTTCTGCCACTCATATCAGAGAACCACAATGAGTTTGTTTTACTTATCCTGCCAACTTTTCTCACTTCAAGTTACAGTTCTTCTCTAGTAGATGAAAATATTGAGCTTCCATTCCAATCTAATTAGCTCTATTGAGCTCTTCAGCTGAAAAGTGTTTCTCAAAGACAAGACTGCACAGAGTAAATGAACTTGATTACAACTTGGATTAGAGTCAGAATTATTTAGACTTTTCCTGCTGAGACTCAAAACCATTTCTTCCAGGTATGAGGGAAACCTGATATCTTATGGTGTTATTTTCCTTCTCCCAATTGGTATCAAGAAGAGAGCTCTGAAGACCTTCTAATACAGTGAACAACTTAACATGTTCTCTTTTTTTTTTAGGGAAAAAGAAATATTATTAATATATGAAAAAAACAAATACATAAGTTGGCTTAAATATGAGCATGCACTAAATACATTGTCTGTAATGTAGTGCACATTAGGGTTGCTCTAAAATCTCTGTAGACCTGCCTTGAGGAATACAGGTAAATTTTGTATATGTGGTTTTTCTAGCTAATTTTCCCTCTTTAGTATTTCTTCCATATTACCATTAAGCTGTGTTGCATGTGTTAGCTTCATTATTGAAAAGAATGTGGAATTGTACTCTTTACTAGAATACATTTTTTCCATCTCGTAAGCATTTCATTAGGGTTGTAATGAGTAACAGCTTTAGTGCTGTAAGAAGCTTTTTCTAATGTTATGACCCTTGACACACACAAAACCACATTGTCTTGAATGCCTGTTTAATCTGAGGATAGGCCTCCTCACAAGTCGTTCTGCAAATAATTGTGTGTGATCAGCAGCCAGGTTAGCCTGAAGCCAGTGCATTAGACAGATGCTTTTAAATGTCTAGCCCTTATCAGAGAAATAGTTTCTCCAGAGGCTACTGCTCACACACAGGCCCCAAACCAGCCCAAACTGATTTTATGTGTTGAAACTGAAGTGAGAAGTTGAAGCTGTGGGATGCTGTTTCTACTTCTAGGATGGAAGGACTAAACCTGGTTCCCTTTAATCCTGCATGACCCACACACTAGGTAACTAAATTTCCATTTGGATCCCAGCCACCACTTCATTCTGTTTACTTTCCTGCAGTACCCAACCCTTTAAGCACCTATCAGAAGGCATCTACCTCACTGGTCCAAAATTGTCCTGGAAACCAACCTTCAAGCACTACCCAGGAGCGAGATGTAACCTAATCCCTTTCAGTGCAGGTCAGGTAAGGTCCCCAAAATGTCTGCTACAGTAATAACAGCAGAGACACCATAAGAAGAGTCCAAGTCTTGAGCTGCTGGTGTATGCACAAGTACAAAGACTGTTTGAAATCAACAATTTCCTTCCCTAGGAGACTGTCACATCCACATTCCAGGGAGCAAAGACTGGAATCCCACTTGTGCGCATTCCTTTGTAGAAAAAGCCACAGATCCTTTTTGACTGCTCTCCTGTTGGTCTCTTGGCAGACCATGTGCATAGCACATGCTCTGTACTAGAAGTCTCTTCAGAGGCCAATTTTAGCTTTTGAGGCTACAGAGGATCTGGTGTCCCACGTCTAAAGGGAATGTGTCAGTAGTTGTGCAAATATTATGGAGAGGGAACATTGCTGCTTTCTCCTCTTTCTAAAAGAACCAGCCTTGATTTATTGGTATCTGACCTTTAGTTAAAGATTTAAACCTGGATTTAAGGTAGAAAACTTTTACTGTATACTGTGTAAAAATTACATTTTTACTGATATGTTAATATCTAGAGATCTTTGGAAATGGCTATTTGTCTTTATGGATTGTACAGTAAATTTAGGCAGAATTTGTTATGCACTGAAAGCAAGAACATCTGTAATCTAGACAGAATTAGTTAAACTACATTCTTGACTTGTTGGGAATAAGTCTGGGAATGTGTGAAACCATGCTTTCTTATGATAGGTTATTGGTAGTTTACTAATTTATATCCCTATTTAATATATCAGTGTTTTCTAAAACGATTTGCACGATTATATTCATATACTGCACTTCAGCTAGGAGGCAGCTGCTGAGAGTCAGTGAGGAATTTTTTTCTGAAAATGTCTGTCCTCTATAACTGTATGAGCTCTCCTAGTTCATGTCAAGGCAAAGCTCTTACTGGTTTAAATGAATGCATTTCTTTTCATCCTGATGCACGCTAGAAATACTTATGTAGTTGTTTACCTCCTCTAGGTTGATAGACTCTCACAGCAGAGAGGCATCAGATCCTCAGCCTCGCAGCTGTCATGACTGTAGGTGTGCTTTTTATATGTTTCTTCAAGTAAGTCAAACAAGGTTAACCTAGAAGTTTTTTGCTGTAATTGATTTCGTCCTGAAAGGTGGCAGCATTTGAAGATACAGGTTTCAGAATTTCTGCTTGGGTAGAATCCAGGCTGGGGGATGAATGAATTGAGGCTAGTCCTGCAGAGAAGGGCTTGCAGGTACTAGGGGACAAAAAATGGAACTGGAGCTGGCAGTATGCACTCACAGCCCAGAAAGCCAACTGCATATTACACAGCATTGAAAGAAGCATAGCCAGCAGGTTGAGGGAGGTGATTCTCCCCTCTACTCTGCTCTGGTGAGACCCCACCTGGAGTATTGCATCCAGCTCTGGGGTCCTCAGCTCAAGAAACTCATGAATGTCTTGAAGTGGGTCCAGAGTAGGGCCACAAAGATGATCAGAGGGATAGAGCACCTCTCCTATGATGATAGATGGAGAGAGAGTGGGGGCTGTTCAGCCTGGAGAAGAGAAGGCTCCAAGAACAACTGATTGAATAATTTCAACATATAAATGGGGTTTATAAGAAGGAAAAAGACTTTTGCCCAGGGCCTTTAGTGACAGGACAAGAGGTAACAGCTTTAAACCAAAAGAGGGTAGGTTTAGACTAGATATTAGGAAGAAATTATTTACTATAAGGATGGTAAGACACTGGAATAGATTCACCAGACAAGTGGTTGAAGCTTCATCTCCCCCATCCCTGGAAATGTTCAAGGCCAGGTGGGATAGTTCTTTGAGCAGCCTGGTCTAAAGGAAGGTGTTCCTGCCCATGGCTGGGCAATTACAGTAAGATAATCTTTAAGGTCCCTTCCAACCCAAACCATTCTATGGTTCTGTGATTGTACAATTCAGATCTGATATACAGGAACACTAAAGTCAGGATATGGCAGTCTCAATAGTTCAGCTTATCAAGGGCTCCACACCCTCCATTTTTCTTGCTATCAGCACCCAATCTACTTGTCTTATTTCTAGGTGAGTTAGCACTAAGACATAGCTATCATCTCTGCTATTGCCTTGTAGCTCATACAATCAGAGAGAACCTGTGGTAATACATGGTGATTTCAGGTTACCATTTTCTCTTTTGCTTTTATTAATGTATCACTATATGAACAACTCTGCAGTAAATGCCATGCAAATATCTTTGAGCAGATTACTTGTGACTGCATATGGATGTGCTTTTTTCTTTTATAGTAATAAATTGCTCAGTGCCATCATTCCCTAGTTAATTCTCTAGTGGAATAGGTATTTCTTGAAACCATATTTTATGTCAGTTCCACTGAACTCTTTCAACTGTACTCTTTCAGATCAGCATTTCCCCATGACACTATTTCCTGTGCCCTGTGTAGTTTCATGAAAATTCTGGTGAGTTCCATATTGTTCTGGGATAAGAATTGTTATCTGTACACTTTTCTACAGAAACATTCTAAATGCAAGTGTTAGTATTTGCATTTCACTGCTGTATTTAGTGGGAAGTAAAATAGTGAAGTGTAATTTACTAACCAGGTATTCTGTGCAGATTAATTCACGGAGTTGGAACAGAAGTTTGTAATCCAGTGAAAAGTCAATGCCACTTATTTGAAAAGAACAACATTTATTGAGTTACCTTTATGTACTGGGAAACCAAGGTGACATTTTAAAATTCCATTATTGTGTTTTTGAACTACATAAGAGCACCATGTGTTAGGTAAGTATTATTAATTGCAGTGCACCTACAGAATTTGCATTCTGCCCATTTTGCAAAATCATAACCTAATCTAGTGTTATTCAGATTATTTTCATACAACTTTTATGATGGTGTGCAAGTCAAAGTTAATGTGCAGCAGGAAGATACTGCTCTGTCTTTCCACATTAGCATCCTCCCACACTATCATGCACATTTTCAACAGGAAAATAAAACCAATTTCAGAGAAAGCGCACTTAATAAATTTGAACTAGCTATGTAAATACATATAGAAACTCAATATTGGGGACTTTTTAATAGTTAGAAGCACTCCTGCTTTTATTTTGGAGAAGTAAATATAATTTCTATACTACTGTTTAGTAATATTTAACAGTTTGTGTAGTCTTAAAATTATTTATTAGACATAAAAATAGATAGTGCAAGTAGAAAACAGGCTGATTGTCAAAGTTACTATAAATCAACATATCCACATTTTATTATATATGTGCTACTTGGAAAAGCAATTAATTGAAAAAAAAATTATAGTAAGAACTAATGGCTTAAAATATGGGTTACTATTTTTAAAAAAATAGAATTGCTTCTGGACATTTTTGTTCTGAAAACTTCCTGTTTTATTAAAAAAACTAGAACATTGCATTTTTAACCAGCTTTAATAAATAATTCTTGCACACATCCCTGCATTTGCAACGTTAGTGAAAAAAATGAATAATGCTGCTGCACCTCTGCTAAAAACAAGCAGTACTTTTCACATGGTCTACTTCCACCACATATTATAAAAAACTTTATCTGGAGCTTATAGTATTCTTTTTGTTTCTTTTGCAGTGCCTTTACTGTTATTTATCTTCTTTCATTTAAAAATAGGATATTTAAATTTCAGACTCCGACAGAAAGTGTACATTTCATGGGAAGTGTTGGTCCTTTAAAAGGCATTTTCTTCTCATACACCATCTATTTTTTTTTTCTAATAGAAAAATAGTATTTTTTTACGCTGATGCAATAATTCTGCACAAAAGTGATACACACTAAATATAAATATTCAGTAAAGAGGAGATAAGTAAAATAATATGTCTTTATTAATGAAAATTTGTCTTTACTAATGAAACTGAAAAGTTTATTTCTAATCTGTTTCATAGATTTGTTGGCCAAATGGTCATTGGCAAAACAGTCGATTTTTTTTCTTTTCAGAAGTTTAAATCTTTTTGATGTTAAAACATCAAATGGTACTCACTTCTGGGGACCCTTCTATGGTTGCCTCCCATGTTGTGTGCGTCTTGGGCCTGTGAAAAGTGTTGCTTATTTCACTAACTCTTAGCTTGGTGTTATTTAGATCGAATTTCTCTTTGAACACTGCCCTGTGGTAAGTTATTCTAGTAACAAACCAGTCTCAATAGTTCAAAGATCTGCAGATAGATCTGCAGCTTCAGAGTGTAAAGGTGTGTAAGGTCAGTGTAGTACCTGGTTTGTGAGGCTAGCTTGTAAATGGGCTGCTCGGTATAAAGAACCATGAGGTACAATAAATTAAGCAGCCAGATACAGAAACTAAGTACCAGGAGATAACAGAGACATCAGAAAAGACTAGAGCTCTCAAATCACTCCCTGATGGGCCTTTGAATGGGTCAGTCAAAACCTTGGGGAGGTTCAACCACAAGTTTTTAACTGGTAAAAAAGGAGAAGCATGAATAAAATGAGTCTAGCGGAAAAGGGCAAAACTTGTTCTGGCATATTCAACAAAACTTTACTGTGGAATGCTTAGGGGAAAGCCCAAAGGCAAGGTAAAGGAGAGAACAATGAATGCGGGAGAAGAGGGGATTAAAGTATTCAGGTAGATGTAAACAAACTGCTGATTGATGCTCTTTTCTGGCCAAGACCTGAGCCTGATCACCACAGTGTCTTCTAATTAAACTCTATTCCTAACTTTTTTTCCTGTGCGTAATAATAGAAAACTTCAAGCTAGAGTAGGTGTTAAGTAGGCTAAGAGGTCTGGGATATTACCATAACTTTAGCAAATGAGCAATGAAGCACACAATATGACTCTTCAATCAGAAATCACTATCTCTTCATAGTAATTTTTATAATTATTTGTTGGAAGGCAGAGTCTCAAAATGGTTTCTTAAGTTTTGTATGTGTGCCTTAATTCTCTACTTCACTTAAGTCCCATTTACCCCATTTCATTATCTGTAAGAGAATCAGAGCTCACATGTCTAGAACTGTTTAATAAGACCATCAGTTCCTTTTCTGCTCCTTCTAATTCCCTTCCTTTTGTAATATTATAGTCCATGTATGATGCTCTTTGTGAAATGAAGTTGTAACCTTATATTAAGTTCAAAATATTGCATAAAAGTGGGAAAATGGAGTACTGAGGAGTGTCATCACAACCTTCATAGTACAGAGATGGATACACAAGGGTCAACAAGAGAGGGGTATTGTTGAAATAGTGGCTCACTTGGTTTTAGCCTCTGAATTTGCAAGTGCAAGTTTCTGAAACTCGCTCCTACATTCTATGGCCAAGTTGCCTGTTATAACTTCTGACCCCTCTTTTTCATTGAAAAGGCAGCTTTATGGTCGAAAATGTTATATAGTAACTTTGTGGATAGGACAGTTTTTCAAGAGCGGATACCTGAGTTTTGTCTCAGCAAAAATCAGGACTGAGTTTGCAACTCCTTCTCTAAGTTAGGGTGGAGTGGGTGGGAGCTGCCTCTCTGCTTTTGACTGAAGCCAAACCTCTTTGCCAATACAGGAAGTTCAGATTCACAAAAAAAAAAAAGAGAAAGCTTCATGAGGCCACATCTGCACCTGGTAATTAGGACTCCTAGCTGTGCCTGACAAGACCTACTGTTTTCACCACTATTCCTTTGTGCATTTTATAAAATTTGAATGTTAAAGAAGTGATTAGTTTATAAAAACCCTAAACAGATTCAGTCATAAATTTAAGACCATGATCCCAGTTTGACATTTTTCAATAATCACAGAATCACAAAAAGTTAATGGAAAATAAAAATAAAAAAAAAAAAAAGTGCAAATATAGAACAATTTAGATGTGGCAATAATATGAGCTCTCTCTGAATGAATGATAATAACTTATCTCATTAATATCCAGTACACTTCAACATAATACTAGGCTAAATAATGCAGTACATCATAAGCTGAACTCCAGAAGGGATAAATACATGTGATACATTATCAAGCACAGCAAGAGAAAGTTAGCACAGTAAAAGTAGTAATTGCTTCCATGAAAATGGACAGACAATAATTTTCTAAGCTTTACAATTAGAGATAGCTTGCAAAATCACACTCTTTACATCACTTTATGGCTTGTCCTACCAGCCAAAATAAATGTGTAAGGAAACATGTAAACTATCTATGAGGAAAGCGTTGCTATGCTATTCTTTTTTATTGTGGTAACCTCAGGGTCTTCTGACTTGTGCATCAATGAATATTTAAAAATTTTTAGGTTAAAAAGAACCTATCACCTGCACATTTTGATTTTTAAAAAGGTAATTTTGAATAGAAAATACTTCTTTTGAGACTGTGAAACTGTACAGATAAAAAAATAATTTATCTTCTGTTACTGTTGAAATACCTGATGAACATTGCAGGCTGGATGTAGCTACAATGATGATGGAAAGCTTTGCGGTAATCCCGTGTTTATAATCCTTAACGTGGTAAAGAAAAGAAGAGTAGAAGACTGCTGGTCTATTTGCCACCTTCCATCTTCATCTTTTGGTCCTGCCGCAGATCCTTTGGTCTTTTACTCTCCCTGTTACAGACAGCAACAACAGAAGCAATACTGAAAACTCTGCTCAAGTCTAGGCAGTGCTGCTAAGCACTTATACACAAGTCATGAAGTCATAGAATCAAATAATTATTAATGTTGTAAAAGACTTCCAAGATTATCAAGTCCAACCATTGAAACTTCTACATTCTTAAGACTAATAATACAACTCAGTCTTTGGGAGAGTGCAACTCGCTACTCCCTTTATCCTCTTCCTAGAACAGGAAACAGAATTTTTGCCAGCTCCTGAGGATTCCCTGATGAATTCTTCCCAACTAGGCTTTCTTCCTGCCAGCATGAAGTATAATGACACTGCCCTGTCCAAAATCCTTTTTTTTCAGAGGTTTTGGGGGTGGGTTTTGGGGATTTTTTGGTAACAGGAATTTTTCAAACCATATCATTCTCTGCAGTCAGCCATTTTGGGTGCTATTTGGTATAACATAGTGTTGACACACATGGATTACTGTTCAATGCCTGTGGAAGGAGAAGAAATAGATTTTATAACGTGCTCTACTCAGGCCCATCAGAAAAGACATTTTTCTCAGGTCTACAGGGCTATTCTAAGGACTGGGAAAAGGATTGCTGAGATGGTCAACAATGCATAGCTAGATGGAAGGTAATCTTTTCTTCCAATTTCATACAAAGAGGTAATGCTACTAATAGTTGCTTAAGGAGGTAGAACAACGAAAAGAAAAAAACAGATTCAAATTCTTCTGCAAATTTGTTAGAGTTAATTCTGGGATTTTCTTTTGAGATTTAGCAAAAGCATCTCAACTGCTGTGTGACACATTCCCCTTATTGCACACGGAGGAAAAATTCCAAAGTTGTGCACTGTCTTTCAGTGGAATGAGCAAGCTTCTGACAATAAAAAGGATTTAACAGAGTGCCAACATCACACATCTTTTACCAAGTAATAGGATGCATCACTCCTCTTTTTGTTGTGACTAGAGAGGAAAATGGAAATGAGATAACAACAGGAGTGCTTAGGAGGTTGAACACATATCAAGTGTTTGTTACAGTTACTTGTTTCTAGAAAGTCATCTTACAAATGAAAAGTATATTCAATGCAATGTAGTTATCTACCAGAAAGAATAATGAATTTTTTTTTTTTTTTAGTAAAAGATCTATATATTCAGTATTTTGAAATCTGTAAACCTAACTTCTGAAATAATAATAGGAAAAAATATTTTTCACCAATGCTATCACCCTATATGTAGAGTATGCACATGTAGAATTCTGGCATAACAAAGCTATGCATTTTTAATTTGTCTCAGACTGTAGTTCATTATTATTTCAGTTTTAATCCATCTTGCATATAGTACTTTATCATATAGAAACAGCATATGTCATAAATGAGGTAAGTTTCTTAGTGAGAAAACACCAAGAATCTTCCTGTAATGTTTATTTTAAGGAGACTAAAGTAAATGATTCTCTTGGGTAAACTGCATCACTATATTTTCACAGATGAGTTCAAGTGTACAGTCAAGAAGTAGATGCAGTTAATATTTTCATAAATAAAAATAAGCAGATGCATGATAATCTGCTCATCTGTTTCCAGTAGAAAAAAATATTATTTATTTGCAGGGTGTCTAAAATTGGATTAGAAGATCTTTTGGACTACTTTGGTTTAGTAGAAGAGTCCTTGAGTGATCCAAGAGGCCACTTGGGAGAACATACTGCCACTATCTGTAGGGCGCTTCATGAAATCCAGTGCAGGTTAGCAGTGGTTAAGTATGTAAATTTATGTAAAAGGAAGATCTACTTTAATCTTAATTTCTAGAACTGTAGCATAAACATGTTTCTTCAGGAGCTCTTACAAAACGAGTAAATACTCTGCCCTTCTTGTCAAAGGAGATTGGGAGTCATGCCCCATCTAACCTTTCCTCTAAGCCCAACAGCAACCACTCTTTTCACTCTTGTGGAATGCTACTTTGCTATGGAGCAAGTAATGTGACCTGGTAAGAGATCTGTAGAGAAAAACGTTTGTTTTCCAGGGCCAGCACTATAATTATTTGAGAGGGTTTAATGCAGTCTAACTCCAATCTAGTTATATTATCATGATTATTCTTATTCTTCAGTGATTAGCTGTTAGAGTGCTTTCTTCAGTTCAGTTTCATCCACCTGACCTGGAGTCAAGTAAAAGGTCATTGGAAAAAAACCAAAAGCCAATGGTAATCTATCCTTCAGGTATCTACAGTATCATCTCACTTTTATTTCACAGTGAGAGTGAGAAGGAAAAACTTCAACCTAGGGGATATATAAGAGGTATCAGAACTTTCCTGCTAACCCTTAACTGGAACGGTTAGGAAGACTGTCAGATTTCTGACAAAATCTAATTGTAAAAATGGACAGACTTGAATAAAAGGAAGACTTACAAATGCATTTTGTGATATAAACACTGTGTTTTCTGGACATCTTTATAGAAATCTGATGGACTGAAATAGGGCTGGGTGTAACAAAGACATCAGCTGGGTGGAGACAAATACAATAATATAAACAGAATTTCTTCCACCACTATACTGGTCAGTTTTATCCCAGTGGAAGGGACCTATGGATGTCTGTTGGACCAACCTGATTGCTGGAGCAGAATGAGATATATTCAGCTGTCCAAGACAATATCCAAACAGCTTTTGAATATCTCTCAGGTGGAAGACTCCACAATTCTCCCTGAGCAACCTGTGCCAGTGCTTGGTCACCTTCACAGTGAAAAAGTGTTTCCTCATGTTCAGAGGGAATCTCCTGTGTTTCAGCTGGTGCCTACTTCACTGCCGGTAGCTTCATCGTAGAAGGTTATAAGATTGGTTTCCATCACATTCCCAGGGATTAAGGTGGGCCTTACCAGCCTATAATTGTTACTGATATAACTGCTCTTTACATGGGCTAAATTTGAAATTAAAATAGTATTCCATGATTAGGTTTAAGACCCACTGTAATGTGATAATTTATATATATTTTTATATACATTTTTTTTATCTATATGTATATACACTGATTTTTTGTACTCTTGTAAGTAACTGCTAGTCTTTAAAAGTAGGTCTCAAAATTTTCCATCATTATATTTCTCAAAAATACTATTTAGTTTAGATAAAATAAAAATCACCTGGTTGATAAAATTGAACTTTTCTTATCTCTACACTGGATAGTATAAAACTAGACAGGAGAAAGTGCTTCATAGCTTACAGTTCACCAGTGTTCAATAACATACAGGATATATTCTGAGTTTATTGAGTTAAGTGATAAAACTTGTGAATCACTGCCACAGGGGGAATATTTTTATTCATCTTGTTTGAATCCGATCAGCAGAATATCTGCCAGATATTGAAAGAATTGTTTTTAAAATAGCAGAAATAAAAAATTCTTTCATCCTTAAGGTGCTGTAAAAAAGAGTTCTGAAAACGCCTGTAAATGTTCTGGACACATAATACAAAGGGAATTACTTTTTTCCTAAAACATAATAAAAAAGAGAAAAGAAGTAGAATGAAATGAAGAAGGAACAGATGAGGTAATAAAATCAAGACATGCAAAATTATTTCCTTATCTCTTGGGAAAGCACTGGAACCCCAAAGAATAGCACTATTATTTTGTAAAAATGCTGCATTTTGATTTCACATGTATTTTACATATGCATTTTCAAAACCAGAAACAATTTCAAAATGATCCCCTTTGGTAATCTGTGATCTTTAGTACTTTTAAATATATATGGCTAAATGAGAAAAAGCTTACTGAGGATGTGTTTTACTACCTGATAGTAATATATTTACTGCAACTTATTACTGTTAAAAGTAATTTTTCTAAACTGAGTAAATAATCAATTTAAAGTAGATGAAATCATTACTGAATGAAATAGGGAATTAAATATAATAGAATACCCTGGGCATAATATCTAACATTTTAGTATTTTTAGTATTTTCTTATTAAAGTATCAAGTCTGTCTAAGTCAGTCAGTGACTTCTTTTTTGTACCATTGAAAAATTCTTGTATGAATCCATCACGATATGAATTTAAATACGAGAGTAAATGGACTTGTTAAAACTCTTGTTATCCAGCTTTATAAAATTATACATATATATGTATTTATAAAGCAGCACAGTTTGAGGTTACTGTGTAAAAGTAATGAGGGAAAATTGCCTTACAGTGGCACTTAGTTGCCTGCTGGGGTTAAACCCCAACATATCTAAAGCAAGTTCAGCTTTCATAATGCTTCCAGATCAATGATACTGTTATTCAGGATGGTCATGAGAAGTGTTCTGAAAGATTATGTCAGACAATTTTGAACATGGGGAATCTTGAGATTCTGATTTAAACTTTTTAACTCAGGCATATTTTTACTCCAGGGTGGATTTATTGATACAATATATACAAAAAATAGTTTCATGTCTCACTACTTCCTATAAATTCAATGCTTACACCACAGCATCAGAACTGAAAAACATTTTGTTCCAGGGCATTAGAATAAGGTCTTTTTTAAAAACAAACAAACAAACAAACAAAAACCCCAAAACCCCAAAACAAAACAAACAAACAAACAAAAACAAACAAAAACCCCCCAAACCCACAAAAAAACAAACCAAACCAAACAAAAAACCCCACCACAATTTCAAAACCAGAAGTATAAACTCAGTGAGTTTAGCAAAATAGTAGTAAAAAGTATTAAAGGTCTCTGGGATAAAGAATATATTCTGCCCTATGTCTGTAGAGAAAAGGACATAGCTGATACTGATCCTGTGCTGCAAATAATAAAACTAACAATTAGCCAGCTTTGAGAAAGCTATTTTACTTTTTTATACCACTCAAATAAAATGCACTCAGTGGTACTCAAAAGCACACTGAAACACCTGTCATGAATGTAGGGGGAAGCTTGATATTGAATGCTCTTTGCGTATGGGTATGATACTTAAGTAATAACCTCAAGCACCGGCAGGCAGTCTCAATTATTTGCATAGCCTCTCTGCATAAACAATGAAAAGAACTGACAACTCTCAGGACAGGATGAATAGGCCTCTGAATTGTTTCTCTCTTCTTATTGTGGAGCTAATCCCCACGAGTTTGCAAAAGCGGAGTTAAGTTCATTAGTTTTGTGAAGAAACACAAATGAACAGCAGGTACTTAAGACATTGAAAATTAAGGTACTTACAGGGAATGAATTATCTGATACCTGTATTATTAGGCTTTTTTTATGTTTTAATTTAGTGTTTGTTGTGTTTGTGTTGTCTTAACAAGGAACTGGGAGTAAATACTGTTTTGTTCTCAGTGGACACTGGAAGTCCCCCAAACCTGTTTGGAAGTTCCCTATCAGAGTTATCAGAACAATAATCCATCCAAAACAGGCCAGGACACTGACCTTATTCTCTGTTCTCCAACAACAAGATGCTATGCAAGAAGTGAAAATAGTGTCATGGGAGGTAGGAACCCATAACTTATATATGCTCAGCTCTAACTGGTCGTTGTTTACATACTAATCTTACAGTTTCTGGTGTTATAACTACAAAGAATAAATACTAATTTTTGACAATTTGCTCGCTTGAAAAATATATTAAAATTATTCTAACAAAAAAGCACTATACTACGTTTGTTCAAAGCTAAGATAAAGCTAAAACAAGTTGGGCAATAGCCATCTTTATTTGGTTTCCAAGCAGAGCAAGAAGCCCTGAGAGCTGGTAGCAATGAGAGGACTCCATTTAGACCCTATAGATCTGCAGTGTCTGACATTGTCAGAAGGCTGAGCTGCCTTTTGTACTTGGCTTCTGACACTAAAAGTCAAAGCACGTTTTATTTTTCCCAGCTGTTTAATCACTTGTAATTCATACCTTTAAAACTATGTTGCAGTTCTTAACTTTTTGAAGTAAAAAGTCACACAAAGCACTGTTTAAAATTCTCTCTTGTACATCTCCTGTAAGATTTTACATTATAAGTAATGAATAGATTTTATTTTTGCAAACTCTACCTTTTGGCTTATTTTTGAAGGAGTGAAAAAGAATATATTTGTTTATTTCAGAAAAATTATGGTCTTGTAGGAAACTCCTTTTTTTCCCCACATCCCCCTGAATCTGATGAAAAGGGCAAAGTGTTGAAATTAGCACCCAGCCACCTCTTGCAAATTGATGATTTAGTGACATTTTGATCAATACGTCTGCATCTGCATTCCAGGAGCCATAGAATGTAGGATTTGCTTCAGAATTGCCTTCTCAAAGTAAAAGGCTCTTTTTTGTTTATTTCTGTTTTCAGATAGAAGTCTTTTCATATGTTTGGCCTTATTTTCTATTGTTTCTCTGGTAGCTCTGCTGTGTGATAAGCAAGGCACTTTTCTGACAGTGAAGCACCGTAGATACACATTAATCCATAGATCTTAATTTACAGGAATTTCCTCAGAAGTGCTGTTGATGTTTATTTGTTATTGACATGACATGTCTGCTTTAGTTATAAAAAGTTAATGTTATAAGTGCTCAAGTGCTGCAAATATTCATTGTAGTTCTTTCTTTCTCTCAGATCTCAAACTTTCCTTTAAAAATGCTTTCTGTATGGAAGCCCTAAGTAGACTAATATTTAATTGCTACACCATATTCAACAAAAGCTTCACTTTTTAAAATTAAATTTGGGGATATCTGATCCTATTTTGTCAGAATTTAAATGACATTTCTCAGATTTCCTTAAAATCAACTCTGAAAATGGAAATTGAAAAATAACCTGCCAATTTTATCAGGTTTTGTGTGGATATAATCAGATTATCAGATGATCTGAGTACCTAGTTGCCACAGAGTTAAAAAAAAAGCTTTACTGTGTTGAAGAAATTGATTCAATTACTTCTCTAGTGCTTACTGATGACTCTGCATCAGTGCATAACAGTTACATTTCAGTTCTGAACCAGAAACACTGGGACAAATCTGTAATGTGGGGGCTTCAATAGGCTTGGGAAAATCCATAGAAATTGTCTTTTACGTGTTTTTTTTTCCCCAGATGCCTGTATTTGAAGTGGATCAGATCAGGGAATCTAGTATGAAAATTTAAATTACACTATTTGTGAATGTATGGCAAATATGGGTGCTGAAAGAAATGGAGCTGCACACCACACAGAAGTTGCTTTCGGGATTTGTCCACTGATCTTTTTCGGCCTTTCTCTTTTATTAGGGTTCCTTTCCAAACAGCAACTCTTATTGTCATTCAGTTAACCAAAATTCCCAGGATCTTACTGAACTGACATTTTGATTCCACACATTCACACTCATATCATGTTTGACTGTTTTCAGCCATGGGAAAAACATGCAGTCCATTAAATGGTGTTCCCTTTGAGAACACAGCACTCTCTTTATCCAAAACACCAGTCAAGGCCAAAACACTCCTTTTTGATCCTAATTAACTGAATGCAGGTGCTGTTGGTTGAACTTATTCCCACAGAATGCTGTCCCTCTCTACACGGCCGTAATGGTCTACCTTCTACATGGACACCACACTCCAGAAGCTTAAAAAGAAGTTTTTACCTAGCTATGTTTCTGTTGGACACGGTGGTACTTCCACAACCCACACACAAATATTGACTTCGTACTCTCATATTGTCAAGGCAGTTTCTTAAGTATGATGATTACACATATAGTATTTAATCTAATTTTTTACTCTTGATCTTTTGTTCTGCTGCCTGAAACAGGTAGTAAATAGATAGACAGTAAATCTTTCATTAACTAGAACTATTTTACATGAATAAAAATTCCAAGTTATATAAAAGTATACAATTTTGGAATTTCTTTTTGCATTACACTCAGCTGGCTATTTGAAATAATGAGGTTAGCTAACATGAGTTAAATAAGGAATCAGTCTTGGTTATGTTAACTTATTGGACATTTTTGTTTGTTTGTTTGTTTGTTTGTCTGTTAGGTTGTGGGGTTTTGTTTTTTTTTTTTTTTTTAAACTGTGCCCTAAAGAATCCAAAGAAAGTTAGTTCAAATTTTTTAGAGATTGAGTGGTGATGAAAGGTATTTTAATGACAGTCACTGCCTTTAAAAATCTATTACACAAAGTATTCACATGGAGAACCTCTTAATACTCAGGTCGAGATAGTACTAAACTGGGACCTGAATACTGAGTGCGTGTGTGAGTAAACGTACTTACTTAAATAAGAGTCATACAGTAAAAAGCCTTACATGCCTAAACCTCTGTCTACACTTACTTGTAGACCTAGACCTTTTTTACTCCAAATGGCATTGTTGGTTTATTTTTCACTGTTCTATTTAAAATTATTATAAAGGGGAACTGATTTAATGTTCCTTAAGTAACTGAAAAGCAATATCGGTGTAGGCATTCCTTGGAACACTGCAGCACTGATAGCCCTTACTTTTCCTTAAAGACAAAGGAAAAAAGCATACTCACTTGAGGAAGAAGAAAACTGATCTATGCCAAGAACATTTTACCATTAGTACTTAGAATTGTAGAATCATAAAATATCCTGACTAGGAAGGGGCCCACAAGGATCATTGAGTCCAACTCTTAGCCCTGCACAGGACCATCCCCAATAGTCACACCGTGTGCCTGAGAGCATTGTCCAAAAGCTTTTTGATCTCAGGCTTGGTGCTATGACCACTTTCCTGGGGAGCTTGTTCCAGTGCTCACCCACTCCCTGGGTGAAAAGCCTTTTCCCGATATCCAGTCTAAAGCTCTCCTGACTCAGCTTCATGCCATTTCCTTGAGTCCTGTCACTGAACATGGTTAGAATCAGCTGGACAATCTGGAAGACAAAGCAATACCTAGGTGTCCATACCTGTATGATTTTGTATACCCATATTTCAAAATTACTTGGAGACCATCATTGATTTTAATATTTCACATCATGAAACACCATCTCAGAAGTGAGCCATGGAAAGTCTTAGTGGCTTTATCTACAAAGCAAACCTAGGTGTATAGTTTAGAACAGATAGTTACATTTGGACATAAATGCCATCCTGTGCTCCTCAGTTCTTTCAGTGTGTTCTTCACTGAGTTATGTTGTACTCTTACAGTTGGATGTCAGTGAGTAGAATTCCTTTCACTGTCTGTTGCATTCCTTTCGCAGTCTTGCCTTGTAGTCATAGGGAAGAAATAGACCCTTTCAGAGCATTATTATTTCTCCCAACTATTTTAGACATTTATCTTCAGATTGGTTGCATCATTCTCCAAGGTGTGTCTCTGTCTTTTTATAAAATAAAAAAGCCTGATGATAGGCTTAAAGTAGGTTAGTAATTCAGCAACTAAATATATTTGGGATTAATTCCAATCAAAGTGAGCCCAGATAAGAGTCAGCATCTGAAGTCTGGTTGCAATCTTCTTGTTACGTGCAGATGGAAAGATTACTTGGGCCAAAACATAACAGATGAGAGTCAAAATGAACTCACAGACCATATTCTTAAAAAAAAGTGAAAGTTAAAAAATTTCATACCTATCAATAAATGTTGTCTTTAGAGTTCTAGTGATGAATAAAACATAAATTTTGCCAACTTCATGAGGCGAAAAGATGAAGATGTCATCTCTCTGTTAAGATCAGGCTACAAAGTCCTTTCTAAGCAAAAACTTTTTTTTTCCTCAATATTATATTTAGTTGCAATTTATATTGTATCACACATACTAATAGCAACACTATCTGATTCCTTTTGATTTCAAATTTCTCAACTTGTCACAGCAGTTTTATACTGGTTTTAAAATTTATAGTCAACAGTTATTTCTTGAGTCAAGCAAAAAAAGAGTAAGCTTGACTTTCATAACCCTGGCCTCTTCATTGCTTCATTTATATTCCTTTGAGTATTTATTTTTGTGCACATTGTTTTTTTCTGCAGATTACAGGACTTCTGTATTTTTAACTTGATATAAGAATGTTTATATCTCTACAATTTTCTATGTAGCAGTGAGAATATTGAAATATGTAAATACACAATTAAAACCTAGTTATATCATTTTATTGAATATGTATTCATTTAAAGGTGATATTTTGCAAAAAAATCAAGTTCACTAACCCAGATAGTATTACCAAATGATCATTAATCATATTTGCTATAGACAGATATCTGAGAGCTTTGTCACAAAACTAAATTTTGAGATAGATGGTGAACTGGAACCACACTGCCACCTTCATCAGGAAATAAAGGTGCAAAACCCTGACACTGGAAAATAAAAATAAAGAATCATTTAATTTAAAATAATTCCTGGAGTCTGAGGAAGTGTTTACCAATGAATCAAATGTGAATGGCACATGAAAGGGACAGAAATGTGAGATACTCCTCTGATAACACTAATTGGGTGAATTATATAGGCAAGCATATACTACAGACAGACTGAAGTATACTGAGATCCTGCTGAGTTAGGAATAGTCTTCTTCAGATGGAAACATCTAATCTTCCCACTGAACATAGAAGGAATCTAAGGCAAATGCTAACATAATGACTTACTTTTTAGATAGCTACCTTCATCTAAGTCCTATTAAAGATAACCTAAGAAAATACAACGGGTGAGCACAGCAGAGTTTGGAGAGCTGCTCCTCCATCCCTAAAACTGAGCACCTGAACCTGGAGTTTTTGGAATCCTTTGAGCCAACGAGCCTGTATACTCTCGTCCAGCTCCAGATATCAGATGTGAAAAATAAGCTACTGTGACAGTCAAGCATGTCAAATTACCCAATGTGTCTCTACTAAAGAAATGGAATAGATCCCCAGATGCCCTTTGACTGTGATAGATGCATAGATAATTTGTGTATAGTCAACCTCCAGCCACTTAGATGTTGATGGCACAGAATTGAATCTAACCTTGTACACACTCACCATTCTTCTAGGACAAAGAGTAGGCTTTGGATTGCTTTTCATTATTTAATACTAGGTTTAAGGAGATAACAGCTAGAATTAACTACAAGATTTAAAATCTACTTTGCTAAGGCCTCTACAAGGAGAAACTTATGGCACTCTTTTTTCATTGCCTGGTGATATATGACAAAATATACAGCATAATAAATTGGAGAAAAAAACCTGCAGAGGATGACATGGTAACTATGCATATTTTATCTACATAATCTATGTCTGTTCTCTGGGCCACAGAGTGATATTAAATTAATACATTAGAATTTACTGCTAAGATTCATAATGGAAGAATATTCAAAGCATCTGCCCTTCGTTTAACAGTGCATTGAAATCTTTTACTTTAATTCAGATGAACAGAATAAAATCTCCTTAAAAAGGCAGATGAGAAGCACTGAAATTGGTAATAGGTGAAGAGGTTAGTATGGGAAAGTAAAATTTACTGGACTGCTTCATGACTCCTAGAGAAAGTCCATGCTAAATGTATAGGCAGGAGAATATAGTAACAGGAAATTTTATGAGAGAAGGTGAGGGAGTGGGGTAATAAACTCATTTTTTAAATAATCAGAACAACACAGCTGAATAAAGACATGCATAGAAGAGTGGTCATGGCAGAATTACTTGTATCTTCATGACAAATAAACCAAATAGGAGTGAGATAGTAGGAACCTAAACCTTTTTGTCACATAGTAGTCCAATCTGTGCATGGGTAGTGTGATATTATCATCCCAGACCCCCTTTAACTCTCTGAAGTCTAAAAGTATCCAGACCTAGTTAAGATATGGGTATGTAATTTAGTAAATAATTTACTGGAGAAGACAAAATGAAAAATGAAAATAATTTATTTAAAAAGGCACTATTTTGACTCAGATTTCCCAGAAAGAAGGAGAAAGAGATTTTTACTGGTGATATGAAGCAGAAGAAACATTGAAGCTCAGATGAAAAGTGAAAAATTGTGATGCATTGCACAACAGAAACTGAAGTCATCCAAAAAGTACAGGGCTGTGAGGAGAATGTACATGTAAACAATGAAATTACAGAAGGTTTTTTTTTAGTGAAAGTAAAAAACTAGGAAGTTAATAATTGCACGTACACAGCAGTGGACTAAGCAAGCAAATTACCATGTAGATCAGTTGTTAGAACAGGGGCCAGAGCATGGGAGACAGTGGTTATGTCTCTGTGATTACCCAAATGACTAAATAGATGGTATTCACAGACTTCTCCCTGTGGATTCATACAGAATGTGCTCATAGACTGGACTTTGATGTGCTTAATTCTGGGTAAGACCCTGCTTTCTTGGTCTGTTTAGGCAAGTGAAATCAAAAGCAATCAACTCTTGAGCTGGATGTCATAGAGAAAAATGGGATTCATCTTCAAGATAACACAAACAAAAAGCAAAATGCTTGTTTGGAATGCATTGTCTTTGCTAGACTTAAAAAAATTCAGAAACATTTTTTTTTTGAAGAAAAATTCAATAGCATTCATTACCTTTTTCTTCCAAAATGTAATTACTGACTTTCTAGAATATAGACTGCATCTGTGGAAGGACAAAATATATATTATTAAAAATGCTTTAATTGATTAATATGTAGTACTATATGGTCTGTAGTTCTGTGTTCAGTATGCAGAGCTTTTTGACCTTTGAAAATGTAGCTCATAATATCTCACAAAACCTCTTGCAATAATTCAAACATTTTTGTGCTGTTTGTTTCTTTACTGTGTCCGTGTGTGCACTGGTAAATGTTAAAGTGTCTTGTTATAAGGGTAAAACTCAGATTTCATTCTCTGAATTATAGTGCTACTACTGACATTTCAGTTCAGAGCCAAGGCCACCAACACTTTTGTCCCCTGCTGTTCTGTTAAATATTTGTCAGTGAAAGAGACTGAGGATTTCTTCTCATATTTCTTGTACATGCTAAGCTACACCAAAGGCAAAATGTCAGGTAAAAACCAGTGCATACCCTTCTGACAGCAAAACTCTTAACTTGCACATAGAGACTGTGGCCTTTCAAGAATATGCTATCACCATGTGCACTGTGATCCTTTAATTGAAAAGTAGTGTAGGTAGATAATTGTGCAGATTAGAGACATACCCACGATGTGTGCCAATTATGCATGAAAAAAGACAGAGACTTTGTATGACAAGGGGAATAAAATCAGGCTGATATAATCACAGTAGAGACAAACTTTCCTGATAATTCCCACATGAAATTAGAACTTGTAACTTTTAAGTGACACAGTGGGGGCTGGTTTATTGCTAATGCTTTTGAATAGGCCCTGCAGGGCTTGTTCACTTTCAGTTTCTTGGTAAGTACTTTGAGCATAAATGGAACTTAAATGAACTGGCATGATAGACTCTCATTTCTGTAACACCTGTAAAATTTCCACTATAGTTATCCCCTGCTCTGTCTCATCCTCTTGATAGTCCTGTATGTGACAGTACAAAATTGAGAGGTGGGATTTATTTGTTTGTTTGCTTTAAAATCCAGGTGAAGAAGAGAACAGGACTTTCAGAAAAGTTATTTGAAAGTAATAACCACAATCTGCTCAGTGTACTGCTAGCCTTCTAATGAATAGCTCTGCTTTCCCCATCACACCAGCATTTCAGCTAATGGCAAGAGATATTATCAATGCAGTCAACCATAAAAGTCAAGTACAGTTAAGTGTGTCTTAATGATTTGTGGCACTGATGGAACGCATGATTTGTGACATGACTGATATTGAAGTGACATGAATAGACATAAGCTATTATTTTAATTATCTTTATTTTTGAGATATTTTAATTCACTTATTTTTAAATAACTTCTCTCCATCACCCATTCAAAGAAAGAAGTATGGGTTTCTTTCCTCTCTGTCTTAGAGCAAGAAGACTAATTTTTAGTGTCTGCTCTGTCAGGAAGGATTGAGTGAGAAGCAATCTGAGAGTCTCACTGTGACAATTGGGAAAGCAGCTGTGTGTGAGATAGGTTTGGGGGGAATAGCACTCTGGAAAAAACAAGAGATTTGTTATGCTTCTCTTTGGAACAGTTTGAAGTGTGTAGTTCTCTGGGTAGCCAAGGAAAGAAAGTTTTTTCCTCCTAAAGTGATGCTGTAATTTTTTGAAGAAAGTTGGGGAATTTTCAGATGACAAGAAGTAAAAATTTTGGAAGTTTCTGAATATTCCTTTATCATTAACCATAGCAAACCTCAAGTAGGAGCTTAATGCAACTTTGGGAAAGGTCCTCTTCTGTGCTTCCAACTTCTTTAGAGTGCCTATTATGTAGTATGACATAGTATATCTTTCTTTAGATGATTCTGGTTTTTTAAAGCAAAAAAGATACCCTAGACAGAAGGAACACAATTTAAGCTTAATGCTTAATATGATCACTTCATAATTTGTAATAATATGTAGTACCTGAAGTAAGTAGCTGGCATAAACACAACCTCTGTATCTGGGAACTAAGACGATGGCTGAAATATTACAAATAGTGAGGGCTATGTTGAAGAACATACCTATCACTTCAATTAATGTTAATTTTCATGTTAAGAAACTTGGAAAAAAATATTTTTTTGTGGATCAAAAATTTGGATCAGTTAAAATCTGATAGCACACTGTAATATTTGAAAACTGAATGTGAATAATATCTGTACTACTCTTGAATTCAATTGACTACTGTTTATACCTACCAATACATCACCTACCCTTTCTTTTTAGAAAAGAAAAAAAGTAGTAATTTAGATTAAAATTGTATCCATTATGTAGGCTAATTTTCACCTCAGCTAATTTTACTTAACTGACATACAAATATGGGAATCTATTTCCATCTCAGTCAATGAAGGAATCATCTACCTCTAGCCTGTCTGTATGTGGCCTGACACAGCTGGAAGTACTATTTCTTTCAACTGAAAACAACAAGGGTGTTCAGACACTTAGAATTTTAAACTCACAATCCATTTAATCTTGCATAAGCCTATAGTAATATCAAAAGAAAATGACTACATATGCACACCAACAAACATCCAGCAGCACTGGTTCCCAGATGGAACTTACCCCTGTAAGGTGAAGGGTGCTGAGGTGCTGCACTTCCAGTTAGTGCTCTGACTATATTGGATTTCAGTGCTCAGCACAAGAATCATCAAACTTTGTACTATAGACTAAACCCCAGGAGAACAAGAGAACCCTCTGGAAAAAAACCAAACCAAAACAAAACAACAAAACAAACAAACCAAAAAACAATAATTTAGATATGTTTTGTGTGTATGTACTAGATATTGTTGGTAACTCAACCTATGAAAACTTTCACTGAATCAGATCACCAAACAAATTTTACAAAACTGCAATTTCTCAAGTTACAATAGGTTTTCAACTTTTATCTGGACACTCCATTTTGTCTTTATAACAATACACAAGAAAAGAGCAAACAGCCATATACAAAATTCATTAAACTTAGTAAATTTTATTAAAGACACAAACTTATTTTCTGCCCTGCACTTTGCAAGATTCCATATGAATCACAAGGGGAAGAACTGAAAAATAATGGCCTTGTATAACAGCATTTTATTGTTTTAGAATGCTTTGCTTTCATTTTAGGATCTTATAAACTGCAACTGTTAAACAAACCTGTGATTAAAGCATGTTTTCCAGAGGACCATGATAGCTATTGGGTCCCCTTCATATAAATTGTTTATCACTCATTTCCTGCAGAGATAGTTGTTTAAAATGAATAGACACAATGAATTATTGCCTAGTAAGGAAAAAAATTTGTCATGTTGTGCACCACACTGTTTTGTATACAGGCATTCATTAAAACAGACATGATAGGATTTTAATGTGTCTTTTGAGAACCAGAGTGATATGTGTTAGTAGGTGGAATCAAAATAGCTGCACATTGTTAAAATCAGACTATCAGATTACTAAGCATTGAACTATGTATTTTTAGATATTTTTAATTATTTCATAAACAATCTCGAGGATATTTACCTTATTTTCTGAATCTCAGGAGCAAAACTTTTCCAAATTAAGGTCAATTGCAACTGTGCAATATATAGATGGCTAAAAACCCTCAAAGACTGTGCTTAGAATGGTTTCCAATACAGTCCAAGTGTGTGATGGTTTCTAAGATGCTTTGCCCTACACCCCTCCCATTCTACTCTCAGTGTTTGTTTCTAATATACTCATTTGGGTGTCAATGTATGCTGCAATAACACCAGTTTCGGAGGAGCCTCCTTTCATATTGATGTTCATCTGACTGGGGAGCAACTGGACCATCTTCAGCATGAAAGACCTAAACCGAAGCATAATAAATATCAAAGTGTAAAAGGAACCTCACATAATATGGTTTGGACCATCATTCCTCAGTCAGAACCATGGAATTATTTTGTTACCTAAAATCAGCACTTACAAGAAATCTCTACAATTCCATTGTGAGTTTTAGCAGGCAGGAATTCTTCAACCAGCACCAGGTGCACTGGTAATCATTTCACCGAAGTGCACACTGAGGCATCTTCACTACAGTTCATTTAGCATTACATGATTATTCATTTTTGCTCCCCGCATTCTTGTTACATATTCGTGACATTTCCCAGCACTAATTAGCATACACACCTATCTTTATAAGGTAGGCCAGTTAACTGTCCAAAATTTGGTGGAATGAACCTCAAATGTTGTCTCAGTACCAATTATCAGTTTAAAGTACTATTGCTGTGATGCTTTAAATTCATGTAGTTATTTACAAGGCATTCATCTGTCAAGGTAAAACCTGCTTTTACAGTTCCATGGAATCTTATAAAAAATATTTAGTGCTTTTTTGTTCTATATGTAAAAAAGCCCACTTTTATGTTTTTAATATGTCAATGTTTAAAAAAAAAACACTTGAAGAACTTTTGAGAGCTTTCTGAACAAGTTTTCCCATTCACTTCAAAACTATATAAATATTTTGCTGTTTTATTGAGCCATACTGCATTTTAGAGAGTTCTGTTTTATTCTGTATCATTTTGTTTGATCTTATCAAACAGCAGCAGTGTTCAAAGTTGTAATGATGTATAGCAGAATTACTGTAGTCTCTGAGGAAAAATCAAGGAGATGAAAAATTGACTTCCCCACTTGCATACCATAACCAATCAAATTTTAATTAGAATTGTTTTAAATTAATTGACTTCAGTAACATCTTTCAAATCTCGTGTATCTGTGTCATAGTTCTGTGAACAAAGGTGGTCTTGTAGTCACACATAGTACTTTCTAAATACAACCCAAGCTCTATTTTTACCATCCTCATTTCTACCGCCACAGGTATAAAAATGTATTTCTGTTAAAAAGCTCTTAGTATGATGAATGCAGTAAAAAAACTCCTGTGAGAAATTCTTTTTGAACCTTAGCACATCCATTGTCAGAGATCACGTATTCACAATTTGCCTTTGAAAAATATATATTTATTTGATTCAGATAAGGAGGTCTGTCAAACTGCTATTCTTAGGGCTAGCACTTCTGGAAATCAGCTTATGTATATACAAGTTCGCTGGAGACTCCTTGGTCTTTTTTTCCCATTATATTACTAAAAACAGCAATGTCTGACATATTTATGCATACAGACTTTTATGTTACCAGGCAATATAAAAGAGCTGAAACATATCTGTTGCTAGAATCTAGTCTCAGCTTTGCTCACAATGCAAAAGGGGCAAAATTACTAGATAAGGCATTTTGACAATAAGGGTAAGAAAGAAGGTTCTTATTATAATTACCTTGAAAAGCCTGAGTATTCAAGTAACACCACAACATTTTTTAGCTAAAATGAAAACATCCATATTAGATTTATTAAAAAAAACCCATATATATTTACACGTTGAGAAAGTATAGTACATGAGGGAAAAATAATAAAAATATTCAAGACAAGCATTCTGGTGAATTTTCATCTCCTGGAATGTGCTTTTAATTTAATTTTGACAACTGATTTCAGGTTGTTTGGTTCTGTAAGGATGGGTGTCAAATGTAGATATAAACATTTTCTTCTTCTCCACCAGAAGTATTTGAATCAAAAAAAAATGCTAGTATGTGTGTACTGGACTGCAGTGTTACCTGCCAGTGTGAGGTGTTACATATAGTTTAAGAGAATAATTATGAAGTGAATGGAGAACAAAGCAGAAAATATCCTTAAAGGTCTTGTGTAAACCATTGGATGAGTGTAGTTAGGGAACTTCTCTCCACAATCCCATTGCAAAAGGTGCAAATAAGATTCATACAGGCAGACGGACAATCTAAGCTATTGTGTGTCTTCTTCACAAACAATCATTAAATACACTACAAAAGGGGAAGGAGGGGAAGTGAGAGATGAAAGAAAACTAAAATGTGGGTCTCTCTAAAATCATGAGTGGCATTAAAAAATTAACTGTATAGTACTATCAGTAATTAACATTAACTCTTAAATGTGTTTGTCTAAAGTAACTTTCCCTGTAGGAAAGTACAAATGGATTATAATCAAGCAGCAAAATCATGACACCACATATAGAAAGACAGTACATAATACTGGAGTATTGCATACTTAAGAATTCAATTAACCATGGGTGCAAGAGTCCTCATTAAAAAGTCCTCATGTCTTTGCATTAAATGTTACACAAAGTAATATTAAAATTTTAAAGAATCTATCACCATGTTTTTATTACTTTTTATTTCTCTTGCTTATTCTCTGTTGATCCCATGTATGAATTACATTTTCTTTGTATATGTGCTAGAAGTGTATTGTATATATACTTATTAGATTCATATGAACTGCATTCTTTCCTGTCCCATTCATATCTTTATTATCAATCAACAATGGATCATAAAATTGGGAAAATTTTGGCCTTGAATATTTTATTTAATATAGTCCTCTTTGAGTTCTGGACTCAGAGAGAAGCTGGGTGAAGAGGCAACTTTGAGTCTGAAATGGCTCTGAACTTCTGAAATTCTGATTCTATTTCTTTGTAGTACAATAGAGAAATATAGTAAAAGACCACTACTGATTTTTGCATACACAATGCATGTAATATGCAATGTATTCTGCCATACTGCAGACAGGCTTGTGAGATCTAAATTGAAAATTTTATTTTTCTTCTTTTAGCAGAGGCATATCTGATATGATATGTGTGGCTGATCAACAGTAAACCAAAGCATTTCCCAGAAGAAAAACATGATATGTTTTCCTTAAGGTTAATTCCTTTGGTCTTTTTTCAGGTGTCTTATGTCAGCTATTTTGTAGTCCATACTTTCATCTGTGATGCAAACATGCTAGAAATTATCACTTTAAAAGCTCCATAGACATCTCAGTCTAGCTTTTACCATTTGCACAAATAATGCATCGTCCTAGGTTGTTGAAGCTTTGGTAGACCAAATTTTATCAACAAGAGAAGAGCTGATGGGCCAACCTTAATAACTGAAAAAAAAAACACCACAGGTGCCTAATGTTTTGTGTTTTTTGGTTTTGTTTTTTTTTTGTTCTGTTTTGTGGGTTTTTTATGATTTTTTTTTTTTTAAGATTCGTTTTATTTTTTGTTTGGTTGTGGGGTTTTTGTGTTTTTTTTTTTGTTGTTGTTTGGTTTTTTTTTGTTTTTCGTTTTTTTTGTTGTTGTTTTTTTAGGGGGAGGGTTGAGTGTTTTTTTGTTTGTTTGGTTTGGGTTTTTTACTTTTTTTTCTTTTTTTTCTTTCATGGTTTTCTGTCAGTTTCGTTCTGGAATAGAAAAATCCTGGTGCAGATGAGCCACAAGGATTTCAAAACAGACCATTTTGTTTCCAGAGAAGACTGAACCATTATCAGAGAAAAAACCATGCTGTGTCTGTTAAACACCCAAAGAAAGCAACTGGCAATTTCTAACTAGATCTGTGCCATTTGTCATGAATATCTATGAACCATATTAGTTCTTTAATTATGGCTTATAAGTGCCTATCAGTTCTCTTCTGTCACTTTTTCTAGAGTGCCTCATATGTCTAATAGGTACAGTCTATGGCTTTGCAGTGGTTTAGCCTGTGTCACGGTGTATATGAAGTACGAATGGTATGGGGACCAAAACTAACCTTTGCATCATTAGTTTATCCTTATTCCACATGTTAAGGATATCAGCACTTTTGTCAAAGGACTATCCCTCTGGAAAGAAAATTTGAAACAAAACCACAACAGTTAGAAAACTGATTAAACGGATAACAACGTGAGAAACATGACAAACAGAATTTCAAGAATTTCCAGGTAACTTCATGAGTTGATGGATGGGAAACTGACCTTTGACAAGGTTGTGTTTCACCTCAGGCTCAAGGATAAATGCAAAGGAGACAATATTAACAAAAGTCTGCTTCCTGTACTCACATCTGGTTTAATACAGGGAATGTTTTTCAAAAGTTCAATGCACGCCTTTTTCACTCAGTCTAAATCAATGACAAGAGAGCACCTTAAGATACTCATCTTAAGACCTTAATAACAAAGAGCATAGACATTTCTAAATAAGGCTGCCTAATGATTTGCAACTCAGCTAAAGAAAGGATCAACACAAAATTTAAGAATGATCTCAACAAAGAGATTCTGCTTACTATACAGTCTAGCTGATAACTGTGTTTCATAAGCAGAGAAAGGGATTTGTAAGAAGAACACTGAAACTTTTATTAAGCTTTCTGCATAGATGATTTTTTTAAACAAAAATATCCTTGCTGTTTTCGAGATTGAAATTTTGCTGTGGTTCAGATAATAATTAAAGTAATCACAAACTGCCTTTCCAGTTTTGGACCCCTCACTATAAGAAAGAAATTGGGGTGCTGGAGCAAGTTCAGAAAAGGCAACAAATAGTCTGGCCTCTGAAAACTTGGGGTATTTATATAAATTGTTTAGGACTTGCCTAATGATTCTGTACCTAAGTTAGTACCAAAATTTACACTTTGGAACTATGATGGGTAAACAAGGAGCTCAAGTACCTAATGCTCAGAAGAGATTATTTAGTTCTCTAATATGGCTTTATGTCTACTATTACTACCAGTGTGTGCCATGTGACTTACACCCCAACTTTGTGCTTCTTTCTCTGTGGCTTGATACTACTTTTTTACCTTATGATTCTGGGACTTGAAGTGGTATGTTTGCAAATAGAGAAGTTCCTACTTTGGGAAATCATATTGTAGTGTAAGACTGATTTTTCTTAAAATGGAAAAAAAGGAAAAGTATGAGTTCAAAGTCTGAGAGTCATTCTTGTCCAAACATGTGTAGTAGACATGAAGGATAATCTTCAAGAGGCCAAATATATTTGTCTACAAAGTAGTCTTCTACCTACAATCTAATCATATGGACACTCTTTACAGGCAATGAAAAGAGACAGGTTCTGTGGGGCATGATTCATCTTCTAAAGCAGACTTAAAACTTTGATTGTAGATGTATGAGAGGTATCTTAATCAAGCTTATTGCAGGAAATTGCCTAGTACACTTTAATACTGTAAGATAACTACAATTAAATTACTGTAATTGCTGGAGAACATGTCAAACTTCTTGCCAAGAGCTATTAGACTTCAAATTATTTTAAATTTAGCAGCAGTCCAGTTGTTTTAAGGGTTGAAAGAGCCATTCAGCCTGCTCAGTGTCTTTCCTAATTTTTTTGTGAGGCAGTTTTAGAGGTTACTCTATGTCAGACTGTATTCAAAGGGCTCATTCTGCATCCTTAGTAATCGTCAATGAGGTTTGTGGTGTGCAATAACACCTGTTTAGCTAGGTGGAATAGGAAACACCTTTTGTTTCCCAGGAAAATTAAAACCCAAAATTCTTCAAAGTCATAGAATCATAGGATATCTCAAGGTGGAAGGGACCTATGAGGATCATTGTGCCAAACTCTGCTCCTTGCAGGACTACCTAAAACTAAACCATATGACTAAGAGCATCATTCAGATGTTCTTTGAACTTTGACAGGCTTTGGGCCGTGACTATTTCCCTGAGAAGCCTGTTCCAGACACCAACCACATTCTCAGTGAAGAACCTTTTCCTAATGTAAAATCTGAACTTGCCCTGATGTAGCTTTGTTCCATTTCCTCATGTCCTATCACCAGGAAAGAGAGAGATGATCAGCGTCTCCCTGTTCTGCTGCTCCCCCTTCGCCCCTCAAATCCCCCCAAAGGAAGCTGTAGGTTTCGATGAGGACACCTCTCAGCCTTTTCTTCTCCAGGTTAAACAAACCAGCTCTTCCTCATAAATCTTGCCTTGGAGGTCTTTCACCATCTTATTTACCCTCCTCCGGACACTTTGCTGGCAGCAACAGCTGGTCCTTCTGGGACGGCTTGACTGGGGCTAGGGTGACCTCAGTTTGATGTGAAAATGGAGCAGCTGAGGCAAAAAAATGGCCTAGGTAAGGCAGGGCAGTCCCTGGAAAAAGGCTCCAAAAGTCCTTCGTGCTTCAGCGGGCAAAAAACAGTACAAAGAGAGCAGTTCTGGCACTTACCTGCCTTTTATCTCCTGTCTCTTGAGTTCATGGGATGCTCCACTTCAGGGACCCAATTTTCCAGCAGGTCACAAGACACTGGGGACTTTCCCTATCCAGCCTGGAAGGGGGGCAATCCCCATGTTCTGACCTTCATGGTGGTATGAAAAAAAACACTAAAAATCCTTCCCATTTAACTAAAACTTTAACACCAATGATAAAATTACTGGGATTTTATGAGATGCTGAATGCAGTTTACGTTCAAGCCAATGATCTCATGAAGCTTACAAATCTTCACCTCTGTTATTAACATCAGTTGCTTAGCTGCTTCCTCTGTCTAAAAGCATCGATTATCAGTTATCTCTGTGAATATCATGGTGCAAACTATAAAACATTACAGAAAGTTTTTAAATAGAGGAGTGCATAATTCTGGCCTACTTTTGTTCTCAGATCTTCTTTTTTTTTCATACCAGTATGTCAAGCTGATGTAATCTATATTTTCCCTTTCTTTTCTGGTCCTGGATGCTTCTGTCTGCCAGAATCCTGCATGAGTTTGTGTGCTGCTTGTTCTTGCTGGTGTCACAGAACTATATTGTGATCATAAATGGTATTAAAAAAAAACCAAACCAAACCAAACCAAAAAAAACAACCAACAAAAAAACACTGAGGAAGGAGTCAAGCAGTCATCACAGTGTTTCTGTAACAAGGGAAATGTATGAAATAAATATGTAATTCTGATCTAATTAACTTTTATAGAGGAGAAAAGGATTAAATAATGTCAGCCAATTAGTCGCTGGAGCAATAAACTGAAATTTAAACATTATGTTTCCCACTAACATCGCTTCATATTTTCTGTCAGAGGGACTTGGTGCTAGTGTAATTTCTATAGGTATATCTATTTTCTTACTTGATTCATTAGCAAATTCACGTCTTTTTTTTTTTTTTTTAATCCTGGTTTTCTCCATCTCATATTTGGCTCAGAAAAGTTGATCTTGTCTTGTAAACCCACTTTTGGTTATCTGTAGAAAAATGAGGCTCAGAATAAGAATTGTGTCTTGGTAAGCATATATGTTTAAGTTTTATGTGGTCTGTTTTTTAGAATACTTTTTATAAAAATTAAGACCAGTACTTTCCTATATTCTGGGGGTGGGGGAGGGGGGAAATATGTTTTTTAATTTTCCTATCCTAATTTGTAGCTCCTATTTGTTCATGTAGTGCCCAATCATGTAATCCTTGTAGAGAAAAATGTCTACTAACAGTACATGGCTTTATCCTGAGAAAGGACCATAGTTCTGGTACACACAGAATTTACAAGCTGTTTGACATTGTCTTATAATAATTAAATTACAGTGTTGACTTTTTTAATAAACACAATCAATCTCTTTCAAAATGTAATGGGTTTGGTGTGGGGGAGGGGTTACAAGGTGAATGTGCTTCCACTGCTTGATAAATTGGTGTCATTACTGGTTAACTGCCCTGATTAAATATCTGTTTAAATACTTCATTTTAGAGATGGAATATCTCTTATTTTTATGCATCAGTCTAATACCTGTTTCACCTGGTTTCTTCAAAATATCATAGCTTACACTTTCACGTTACTTTAAATTGCCAGTCTTTAGCAGAAAAGTAATTTTTGGAGGTTATCTTAAAAATTAATGTATATTTTAAAACCAGAGTGCTTGTGCATGATGATCCCTAGACTAGTGACTCATCTCATCTCACTTGAGGCACTATATGGAAACAATCTATGCATATCTGTACATTCCTTGTACTTCTGAATCCTTTAGAAAGGTGTTTATTTTAATAACGATTGCCTCTCTCTCAGTAATAATAATTCAGATAACTTATCTTCTCAAACAGTCACCTTAGTCATATATTTAGAACTAGGAAGAATGAACCTGGATATAGTACCTAGTGAAATATAATCCTTATTCTGTGGAATTCAGTGACAGCCTGAGATATGTAAATGTTTTGACAACATTTCAAAGTATTCATGATTCTTCCAAAGGTGCCTGTTGTATGAAAGGCCATTGTGCAGAGTTGGACCTTAGCTCAATGCTGAGTTTTTAATTATTTTTTCTGGGCTGTGGCCAAATGCTGAGTGATTTTTTGACTCCTTTCACTCCAAAAAAGGGTTAAGTTATAATATGATTTTATGGGCCAGTATTGAATCTCTTTTGAAAAGTAGTCACTGGCACAAAATTACCTCTTCTAAGTCAAAAGGCAGAGATTAAAGAGCTTTCTGAAAAGGATGCTGGAAATCTCAGTGGGATTTTTAAATTGCAAACTCTCTGGAAAATAGACAAGCACTGAAGACAAGCCCTCAGGTTTTGGAAAGAGTAGGTAATACAGATGGGATTTTGGTGGGCATAGACTTACAAACATATGAGATGATTAGAGTTTATAAAGCCAAGTGAGAGTCATTGGAACGGCAGGAGGATCCTGCCCTGTTCACAAAACATGTGACCATTAATGAAATTTCTGGGTCTGTTGCAAGCTTAAGCTACCCGGTTGCATAAAAAAAAAATTAGTTTATGTTGACTTCTAACTGCTCATTACAGAAAATGCTTATACTCACTCCAGCTAGACAAAAGCATAAAAAAGAAACAACCCAAATGTCAACTATCTGAATATTAAAGCAACTGTTTATATCAGCTAAAATAATTTTTTTTTTCAACTTTAAATGCAGAGTGACCCAAAAAATATGAAAGGTTGTGTTTTTCTCCAAAATACCCTCAGGCTATGTTAATTTTTCTTCATAATTTCCAGTTGTATAAATACATAGATACTTTCTCCTGTAGCAAGAAACACACATTGTCAATCCCTATCATCTGGTTATCTTTTAACATAAAAACTTATAAATGCAGAAAGAGGTAAACATGGTATATATTGGTACATATAAATACATACATATATATATATATATATAATCTATAAATATGTAATTTATATATATTTTATGTATTAGATATTTTATATATATACTTGATATACACATAGAAATATATATGGTATACAATATATATAATACATATACAATATATATAATACATATTTTATCTATCTATATACTTGGTATATATTTCTAGACAAAGGAACACACATATTTTGGGGTAATTTGCATTTTCTAATCCATATCCTGACAGTGAACTTCCAAATGCTTAACAGCAAGTACTATCCAAGCAAAACGAAATATTTTTGAACCAATTCCTTGCTGCTTGTGTTCTGTGGTGAAGCTTAACACAAAGGACAGGGGACACTGCAAACACATCGAACAAAAATGGCAATGTTGTGCTGAAATGCACTAAAGGATAGTTATGCATATAAATTGTTGTCATTAATGCAGTTTCTGAAATCAATACAATTGCTCCCTCCTGGAACACTAGAGGTCAAGGGAATTGTATTTACTAAAATAAATTGAAGACAATTTTCTTTTCCTATCAGGGAAAAACTTCTGTTAGCTAAACACAGCGCAGAGGGGAGCAGTAGTTTTCCTTGATAGGGAAACCTCCTGATAATCCATGTGAGACTTGCAGAACTTTAGCTTCCCCATCTGTATATTTTCCTGGTTTATTATTTACATTTTTATACAGTCTTGTAAAGTGCTATTGTTTTTCCTAATAAAATTTCCTGTAAATGTCTGAAAATTTTAGAGTTGTCTGCCTGTCATTTAGGTACTGTATACCTTTAGCTGTCCTTCAGTAATGTTCTTTTGACAACTTACTACTTCTGGGAAAAAACTCAACCTATCCCAGAAATATGCTGTGGCCCAAGAGTGCACCAAACTGGGGCATTCAGGAGTTGTCTATATGTTAGGGATGTAATGGGGCCATTTTTGTTGGAAGCCTTATCCAAAGTGTATTTTGCTTTTATTTTAGAATGCCTCTTCTTATACCAGAAAGCATCAAAGTGTATATTTTATTGTTTTGTTCTTTTTCCTCAATTCCCAAGGAACTGATAAAATAGTATGTTATGATCTTTGAGGAACTGGTTCTAGGAGCTCTTTAGTTCTTTTATTTTTCTATGACAATGAAATTATTTTCAGCATAAACAAGTTCTGTTCCATGTTTATTTCAAAAATGTTATCTCATCTCTTAATAATTAATGAATGTACTTAAATCTGAAGAAAAGAAAGTAATTTTTAAAAAATTTATATTATACTTTATATCTTAAACACTTAAATACATTTTTTGACTAATCCCATCTTCCAAGAGCCTGTTTAATTCTCAGTTTCTCTCATTCACCATATAATGTAACATCTATCTATTTTTGTATTAATTTAAAATTCAAGGTTTCTGTCACAATTAGGGCTAAACACAATCCTTAGTTAATCCCTACATAGGTTACAATTCCATGGCCTTTGATAAAAATTTCTATTTGGCTGTTATAAAGTAACATTTTCATAATGGAGTGCTTACTGTTCTTGAAAACAAAACAAAGCAAACACCACCACCTACACACCTCAAAACATCTTAAAGTCAGGCATTTTCAGTTATACTCTTCTAATTTTGATCTGGCTGTTATTTCTAGCAAGTTTCAGCATTTTTTAACTGCACTTCTGATCTCAAACTTTTATTTGTCTTTAAAAACCATGCATACAACTTTAAGCTTAGATAGTTTGGTCCACTTTCAAAGACACAGTGTTTAAAAATATCTTTTTCAGGAACCCAGACAAAAACAGAGATTGAGTTACTGGATTATATCAGAATAAAATGTATTAAAATAGGAATTTACATGGGGAATCCATGCTGTGGACAGTAGAAGTAAGAATGCCAGGTGGAAAGGAGAGCCCTTGAATAAATCAATTTCGAATAAATAAATGTCAAGTGGGTAAATCCCTCTAATAATCAGACATAAAATAACCCACACTGCTGTTAAATTACTTTTTATAATTGATAACATTGGAATCAAATGCACAAGGAGATTATGCTTTAAAAATGATATTGAAAGATCTTAACACGTTTGTTTTGAACTGAAGAATCCTAAAACAATAAAAAGTAATTCCAGAATGTGAGCCTGGATTTTCTTGTGTGATTTTTGTGTTCGGTCTCCAGAGCCTGGCCACAGCAATGTGGAGCAAAATGTACTAAAATAAAAATTAGGATTGCCTGCTCTGTATGTCTGAGCAGTTGGAGATCAACTGTGTTACCCATAATCCCACTAACCCTACCAGGTCTCTACTGCCAGAGCACATTTGTCTGTCACCACAAAAATTAACAGCTGATTTTTAGCTTTTACTAATGTGGTATGCTGCTTCAGTGCTAGGGAAGAAGTTGGGCAAGAAATAGGCCTTCAGGCAGGAGTCTCATTTTTCAGGCCTTGTTAAAAAAATTCATTTAACTTCATAGAAATTCTTTCTTTTCACTATCTGTTCATGAAGTGCAGCTGGATCAGATGACCTCCAGAGGTCCCTTCCAACATCAACCATTCTGTGATTCTATGATTCTATAGGCTTTATTTCAGTCAAACCAGGTATACAAATCATATTTGTTTACTCAGGACATAAAAATAAACATCAGACCTTTTAATTCAAGCTTGACCCAGACACCAGGGGTTTGTCAGGGGCATTCCACACATTTCAACCTGCTGATAGCGCTTCATTTTCTGCTTCCATCTTGTTCTTTATGCAACAAGCTGACATGAACATGACTGAACAATATTACTATATTAAGCAAAATAATATTGCAATTCTACATGAAGGCACCTCATTGGATGTACATGACCAACAGTCATTTAGGGCTAGTTTATTCTCCAGATTATAAATACCTATGCAACTCAGCCTAAAGCATGATCAGAAGTAGAAGTTATGTAGTTCATTCTTAAGAGAATGCCTAGATTTTTGCAGCTCAGCACCACTGAGACTGTATTCTTGAGTAAATCTCTATTTACAGTAAAAGAAGATTAGAGATCTAGTTCACATAAAACCTTTTACATATATACTTAAACAGGGGTGTTGAAAATATTGGAACAAATTGCTCCTGTGGGCTGTATAGGCAATAGGAAGATATATTAAATAGCAAGATACATTAAAAAAAGAAAAAAATCTGTTTTATCCTAAACAAAGTATCCAGCACATTTCAGGAAAATGCAGCTCAAGATTGCAATTTGCATTCTCTGTAGGGAAGTAGCCCAGGTACAAGCATCCTCTCTGAAAATCTACAAAGATGAATGGCTGTTATTTGATAATTAGACAAAATGTCATATAACTGGTAGCTACAAGGAAGTACATACTGTACAAAATATACTTGCTAATGCTTGAAACACAATATTATTATTAGGAAACTAAAAACAAGCAAACAAAACACCTGCAGTGTATGACAACCATTTGATTTCTGAAATAAAAACACCTTAGGATAAATATTTAAAACACAAATAATTTTTCAAGCTATTGTTCAGAGGATGTCAAACATTTTTAGAACTAAAGAAAGTAAAATCTGAAAGTAATTTACATGTGTTCTTGTTGCTACATGCTAACAACAAGGATATTATGCTTTTTTTTCGAGTAATTTGTTTGATGCTATTTCTGCTCTTTGCTTTTAAAGTCTCTCATGCATATATATATACATATATATATATGTACTCATATACAGCAAGAGTACTCATGACTATGAGGCTATTTGCTATACCCAAGGTCAAATGTAGAAACTGGTCTTTGCAAGATTTTTCTTAATGTCTGAAAATCTCTCCTTGTGTGAGCCAAAAAAAAGTCTGTCTTCATGCTAGCTAAAAAATTTTCATCTTTCCTATATGTGTGTTTCTTCATTCATTCATTCCAGCTTTTTTCTTCCTTCTGTCATGGTCTTCTTCAGGTCAGTGCTCTGAGTGCTTCAGGATTCTCTACTTTTCAATTATGTGACGTATAATATATTCCCTTTCCTTCCCCTTCCCTTTCCCCTTCCTTTCCCCTTCACCTTACCCTCCCCCTTCCCTTTCCTTCCCTTCCTTTTTTTTTTTTTTGATTACTTGCATCTGATACATACTGTGTAATCTGCAAATCAGTGCCTGTTTATTCCTACCTGAAATATGTCCCAGTTCTCACAAGGAGTTGGTGTTAGATGTGGAAACAAAAGCAATAAGGTTAAGAGGAATAAATGTATAGAAATGAAAATTACCAGTGCTAACACAGAAATAAAACTAAAGTGCAATGCACAAAAATTCAGTTTTCTCTAGAAAAGTGAATTATATCTTACTGACTATTCTGACACAACTGACATTTGAAAACCTTAGCAGTTTGAATAGAATAATTTTAAAATCTGGAGTATTATCATATGTCTGAAGAATAACAAATGATTAAGAAGTCGGATAAAACAGTACAGGCAATCTCATTAGGCCACCCCTTATAAGATTTGTATTAAATTAGGAAGAAAAGAACAATCAAAGACATAAAAAGTAAAAATAAAATTAGATAAAATACTGCATTGAGTTATAAATGTAAATAATACCAGAATAATATAATTTCATATATGTATATATATATATATATCGGCTATGTCTCTACAACAAGAAAATGCAGCAGCAAACTTTATCGTCTGGATTTTGTATCTCAAGGTGGGAAAAATGAGAATGAATTCAGTTATTATAAAATTGGTGAAGAGCTGAAAAAATTAGTGAAAGCAACTGGTCCATCAGGAGAAACACAGAGCTGGAATGTTAAGAACGGTGTGTCTTAAGAATATCCTTAAGAATAACTGCACGTAGCTTTTTCAGTAAGAACTTAAACACAAGATACAGGAAAACTCTGAAGAAATTTGTTGTTAGCTAATTTGGAAGCACCACTTATATATAGGAATATCACTGTCCTTGAGGACTGGTGCAGTGACAATGTCATGAAACTTAATGATGTTGAACACAGCAATAAGACGTCTACAAGGAAGATGTGCTGTAAACTGAGACTATCAGCTGGAAATTACAAAATCAGACTAAGATTTGGTGTGATGATTAAAATGAGACAACATGACCAATGTGAGGCACCTGATAAATAGCAAAGTAGAATCTGAAAGTTATTAGATGAAACAGTTATATTTCTATGAAAGTATGTACTATGAAGTAAAAGGCATTGTACTTGTGGAAGATCATCTGGAGTCCTGTGTGTACTTCTGGTCATTCATATTCTAAAAAAGTTAATTTTAAAATTAAGAGATGCAAAAATGGCTGTTAACGCTATCAGGAGGATAAAGAGCTCTTTATTTTATAAGAGGGGAGTAAATGCATTTAATTTACTTAGCCTACCAAAATAAGGATTAGAAGAAGAATTATAGTTACATAACAAAGATATCAGGGGAGTAGACATTTGAGAGAGAAGAAGATGTTTAGCAAAAGGGTGGTGTTGAATGATAACAAGCATTTGTCACTGGTCCTGAATAAATTTAGTCTGGAATTTTAGGAGGTGGTTTGTCAGGGACATGTAAGCAAAATTCCAGTGTATCCTTTCAAAAGAAGCAGCAACAACTGGAAATCTAATTCATTGTCATGTAAGGACTGACAAATTTTTGATCGGGGTACCTGTAACAGAAAGGAACTGTATTTAGCAATCTGAGATCACTTAAAAGCCTATGATCATGATAAACATATAGAAAAATTACTCCTTTCTGTTAAATTTTATATATTTCCTTAGAAGTGTAGCATAATAAATATTGATGTTAATGGTACCACAATGACTTCATCACAATTCTGGTACTGGAAGATAAAACCTTTGTTGAGTGTAATGTTAAGTTTTGATCCAAATAATGACCATTTTAATTTTTTATAAAAGTTTCTCTGATTTCTTATTGTCAAAAGACAGTAAATGTTAATATTTATTTTCTAGCATTCCAGTATGTCTGCAGTCCTTGCCTTGCCACTATTTAAATTAACATGGATTATGCTAAAATATACCTAATACATGTTGTTTACAGGAATTGAACTTTTCAATGGAAGGCTAATTTTTAAATAAGTAAGATTATTGTCATGAGCCATGTAAATTGATTTTCCTAGATAAACTGCCAAGGTTTTTCTTTGGAGGCTGCATTAAAAACCTATATTGTTAGCAAACTGTGAATGAAAAATAATTACCTGTATGCTATGCAGAGGAAAAATAATTTAGTATTTATTACTCTGTAGGCTGATGAAATTGGAGAGGATAAATTAATGTGTTAAATAAAATATCAGCAGAAAAGTATTCAAAGCAAATGTCTACTAATATTAAGCCTGCTTGAAAACAAATTATTCTGGAAAGAAATCCCTCTAACTAAAATTTTTCATTATGGAACTCAATATTTCTAAGTGATTTTTGCTGCTTCTTTGTTTCCTTACTTACAATGATAGTTTTGTTTTGTATGGAAAATAAAGAAGGGAGAGTGTCAGTTACTTGTTCCTGCCAAACCAAAATGCCTATTTGTGTTGATGAAGCAGCTACTTAAAAGTACAACAAACTCAATAGATCCATATTGCTTGACATTCATGAAAGTTCATCCTACTTAAATTTTGACACTTAGGTGACCACCTATTACAGGAGCTCAGTCTCCTTCTGTACTTTTGTTTTTTGACAGAAATCTTGCTTAAAGTTGCAGTTACCTTACTCATTCTTTCCTGTGACAATTTAAGTGGCAAAAAAGTGTAAAAGAAGTAGTCATACTTTAGATGTTGATTCAGCAAAATGCTAAAGTACATCCGTAAATGTTTTACCAATTAAGACCCAAATGCCTTAAGTTATTTAGAACACTAAGTGCCCTCAAAATCCCTGGGAATTGCCCACTTTCCTTTATGGAATTCTACCTTATGACAGATAGTGCAAAGAGATAAAATACTTTAACATAAGGCTGAATTGCTTTAGAGTTATATGGCTCCCAAATGTAACAAATCTATAAAGCTCCTTAACATAAATAGGTTAAGAGAGCTGGTGAATGAACATCTTTTACATAAAAAATAAAGGCTGCAGGTACAACGTGGCAGATGCTGTGTATTGCTTTATAGTTTTTAGACAATTGAAAATTATCAAGTGTTTGAAGATGCAAGTCCTAGAGCTGAAAGCGCAGATTTTAAAATGTTTTGATGCTTTGACTGCTTTTGCGGTCAATTAAGTTGAGGGTTGTGTTTGATTGGTTGGTTTTGGTTCTGGGTTTCTTTTATAGTCAACATGAACATAATTTTTTTTAAAAAGCACAGTGCTTGGTAAACCTATTCATAAAAAATTATCCAAGAGGCTAGAAATCTATTACTCAATCACAGTTTAACATAATTTGCTTGGTAATGATACCCAGAAAGCATAACACAATTAGTAATACCATTTGTTAGACATGTTTAGAGGTGTGTGCTCATGGCACATATAATATATATGGTGATAACTGGAAACAGCTGGCTTTTATCGGACGCAATATTGTTTTTAAGTTTTTTTGACAAGTAGTTAGATAATTTACTGGTTGCTAAGAATTACTGACAAATTTGAGGGGGATTCCAGACCAAATTTGAGGTATAATCCATATCTCCTTGGACAATCTTATATCTTAGCACATAGAAGTGTCCCTACAGTCTTATCTGCTTATGACAGAAAGCATTTTTTTTCAGCATTGCCTGACAGATGGACTCCCATACTGAGTTAGAAAGTGTTTCTTTTACTCACAGAAACATAATGAAATCTAAACCCGGTGATTCTCTAAAAGTACATTATTTAAAGGATTTCAATTTTTTAATTTTCTTGAAATAGATGTGAACTATGAAGTTATCTACATTATGTGATAGATGCAATTTGGATGACAGTCTTTCTCAAAACTAATTTATGAAGTGGTATAATTTTTTGGACAGAATTAAAAGGGTGTTCTCAGTTTATAAACAGAAGAATTACTTAAAGTATTGTACATATTGTATAAAAAAATTGAAATAGCTTTTTTCTCTAAAATGAAGTGCTTTTGTGTTAACAAGCAGTACACTTCAAAAAAAGGTAATTCTATTCAGGATGAAGATACATCTTGTTCTGCAAAATAGTGGTGAAGTGGAAAAACATGACAATATTTCTTTCAGATCAGACAAAACTATGTGTACAGATAGGGATAGAGTTAATGTGTCCTAACTTAGGCCTCTAAAAGTATCAAAACCCGGGGCCTTTAAAAGTATTTTTATTTACTTATTGGAAAGGTAAAGACATTTCATGAATAAATTTCATTCCAAGCAGGATCAAATAAATAATCCACTGCAGATTCTTCTCCATTGACTGTAAAAGGGGACATTATTAACTTGTTCACAATTAAACATCTAATTACTAGCTAAGTAATAATATATATCTGCATATATATTGTTAGCATTAATATATATTATATATGTAAAATTATTAATATATAATGCCTGAGAAATTCCTAATAAAAATCCAATTCTTTCAATAGAAATCAGATAAACTTTAAATATGAAAGAAAATATCAAAAGATTATATTGCAAGTGTGCTTTCTTATGTTCTTTTCTTAATAAAGACCTTGTTTTAACGGTCTCGCAACAATCTTTGGACCAAATGCAATAGCGAGAGTATAGGTGCAAAAGATTTTGAGAAGTAAGAATACTGATGGCTGTATCTAAGGGCCTATCTATTAAAATACCCTCTCCTCTTTCTACTGGAAGTCATATCATGCTGCACACAGTCCAGATAATCAGCTATATCGGATTAATATCACACAGCAATGCTGACAGTGTTTTTACTTGGACTTAACCTCTAGGAAAGATGAAAACATCTGACATATGTTTCCTTTATACTAAACAAAATGTTGCTACCTGTTTCAAGTTGTAGAAACTCTTGATGAGCTGTAAATAAGATGACATAATTATCACTTCATGCTGTACAGCATTGCTTGAAATGGCAACTAAGAAAGGGAGTCTGCAAGGAAGTTTAGAAGGATAGTTTTACTGGGAAGGTGTTGAGCTGGGACTTTGGGTCTTTGGTTCAGTTCCAGGTTCTGATGTAAACTAAACTGTAGAGTCGTTGGCCACTACTGTGGAAATGGAGATGATACTTTTCTATCACCATTAGATTTTGTAACAATAAATAGACTCATATTTGTGAAACATGGAAATACTGTGTTGATAATGATCATGCAAAGTATTAAATACAATGTCCATTTGTTGGAAAATGATTCCGCTGTAATAAAAAGAAATACCTACATGAAGCCCAGCAAGAAAAAAAAAATCTAAATGTTTTGTGTATGGTCAAAAGAATATAGACAACATAGATGGAGTTAATTTGGTTTTATATTGTTATCATAGAGTATACAGTTGTTATAATCCTGTGTTCTATCTACCACAGAGAAAAGCAGCTGCCTTTGTTTTGTACTACAGTGATGTTAACAATCAAGCTTCTTAAGTGACCTAACTATTTTAGCACAGGAAAAGAAATCCAGTATCTCTTTAAAGACCTAAAACCAAAAGATCCTTAAGAGAATTAAAATGTTTCTTCACATTATACATATTTTATACATAAAACTTTGTGGGGAATCCTTGCTTAAGCTTGTTTTTAAAAATGGCAGCCAACAGAGGGAAAGGACTGAACATTTAGGAGGGGTAAATATTTTATGCAAAAGGTGTAGCACTGAGCCACATTTTAGAAAAGATATACTTCTAACATAATGATGCTTCCTGTGCATTTCAAAGAAAGTTGTTCTTTCCAATGAATAAGACCTGAATGGCACAGAGAGAAATTACCCCATGTTTCTGTAAAAGCAAAAATGCAAAGCTTCTCAGAAAGAAAATACAGGCAATTTTCTTTTCTGTGAGCATCAAAAACAATGAAACCTATTTCCTACAATTCTGTGTCTTGCAGTTGATTGAAGTTTCCATTGTTAGCTGAAGTATTTATAATGTGTCTCTGGCTGTGTCTAGAGGACATCTGGTCCAGCAACCAGGACAGCTTTGAAGGCTGCAGACCTGGGTTCATCATCAGCCTCTGCCAGAACTATGTGCTTTCTTCACAGTCATCCACGCAGATGAAATCCTCTTATGCATCCCAACGAGCTTCCATCATGAATGACCAGGGAATCGAAATTCCAGGGTTATGTGGCAGTGTGCATCAGAGGTTAATTGAGATGTCCCCTGAAGTATGAACTCATGAAGAAGGTATTCGTGCATGCCTCAGCTTTTCTATGAGACAGAGCAGGTTAAGGCTCCTCCTCCTCCTCCTCTCTCCATTTGCTACTTTTACAAAACACAGAAATAATATGTTTTTTGAAACCTTTTCAACATTTTTTGTTAAAGTGAGGTTTGGATTAAAAATTTGCTGGAGACAGCACAGTTAAAAGCATTGTACATGCACAAACACATATACAACATAGCTGCGTGAACATAGTTTTTATATGACACCAGTCTGCAAAGCTGGATAGTGAATGAAAAAACAAAACATGTAACATTGTGATCAAATGCTTACCTTACTTTTTCTACTTTTCCTAGCAATTTTGGGGTGGAAAAAGTCACATATAGGCCTAAAAATCTTCTGTAACCAAATGATTTCATGTAGCTCTATCCAGAAAACTGGTAATATAACTGAGAAATACAAAGAAATGGAGTTCAATGGAATATTAAAACTAAAGTACCTTACTGTATGGGAAAAGTATGGGTATCTAGTTATCTGTGGCAGAGAAAGTTCTGTAGGAAGTGTTGAGTCTAGAGACAGATTTTAATTACACGTATTAAAAAAAAAATCAAAAATCCATCTACTATGAAATTGTTCAGATTAAATTCTTCACTGTCTCGTTGGTGGATAAAATTGATTTCAAGCTTTGTAGCACAAAGACGACAAAAGAAACACTTGATTATGTTTAAATTACAGATGCTTATGATATTGACTGGAGTGGTGGAGTGCATATTGTGGATATTTACTCAGTTTCACCATTTATTACTCAGATGCAGATTTTTCTATTTACTAGGGCAGCTGTGATTTCTAAATCAAATACTCAGTTAAATAAGAGTGAATGTTTCTGGGAAAGACAAGTGCTAAAGTAATGCAATTCCATGAAAGATGGATAGAGTGTTTACCAGCATTTGTTAACATTGTTGAATTTATAGAAGTATCATATGATTGTCATAGAGGACTACCAATGAGGCAAAAATTTCCTGGTGACTCATCATTCCCTAGAAGGAGTATCCCTTGTGTCAGGAGTTGTGTTTATTTATTTATTTATTTAACAAGAACTCTCACGAAGGCAGACAAATGAAATGTGTTTGCATAGGTAATGAGGGATTAATTTCTCTCAAAGGTCAGTGCAAACAATGAGTAAAGGAAAGTATGGTAAATTGAATCCTAACCAATTTGATAGAAATCCCCAGTGATGATACTGTTTGCTGCCAAGAGCAAGAAGAATACGCCAAGGCCATATATTTTAGAGGAAACTTCTCCACCTAGAATTGCAATCTGTGACTGTCCAGCTTCTTTTGTATTGTTTCTTTAATGAATTCACACACCATTGGTGGTACTAACACCAACTACAGATAAGCCTCAATAAATTCCAACACAGTCCATAAGATAGGATTTACTTGGCCTTGTTAATATCTCCCCCCAACAAGTTATAAACGTTTCTAGCTTTTCAAGCAATTCTGTCAGTGATACTCATGTTTGCAAACAAATTCCTCTTACCCTTTCTATAATATTACCCTTAATATTTTCATTTAGACTCACCCATTGGTAGTGGAAACTGTGTGGAAGCATTTTTAAAGACTGACCTTAGATGATATTTTGGATCAAATCTGCAATCACAAATACATACAATGAATTTCTATATGTGCATCATCCATAAACATTGCCACACTGCCGACATCCACCACCACACTGCATCACCTTTGCAGGCAAATCAAGTTTTATCACCACCTAAAAACACATAGTTCTTAACAGAAACGCTATAAACTCCCTCTCAATGCAGAGCTGTATCATACATAAAACTTTCATTTAAGATACAAGACTCGAGGATGAGGCTCAATGGAGGGTTGTATGAATGGTATCTAAATTTGAAGATAATGCCATTACTTCTTTTCTTTGCTTCAGAATGTAAGGAGAGATTAATCTGTCAGATTAAGACACTCAGATTTAGGTGTCTACATGCAATCTAGGAGCCCAATTCAAGGTAGATCTACAATTTAATGTAGTAGCCTCAGTTTGGGCATCTCCTTGCATTTGAGATATAATAAGGTAATCTTTCAGACCTTAAGGTTGACCTAAGGTAATTTCCCAAGGTAACTTCAATTAAGGTTGACCTGAGGTAACCTCCAGTCTTCACCTCAAGAGAGTCACAGATTGCCCCCTATATCCTCAGCAAACCTGGTAGCCTTATGTGGATATCCTGAAAACTCACAGATATTTCAGACATCACTATATTTAGACGTCAGCTTTTGACATAGAACAGGATTATGTCATCTGGGCAATCTGTTAACAGCTAAGTTTAGGGTCTGATTTAGCAGTTTTTCCACTCAAATGCTTTGCATGTTTTATATGACAATGCCCATTGACGATTGACAGGTTCAGGTTACACAAAATGTTGGGTTTTTTCCATAAAGGTGGAAAGGTATACGATGTTTCTCTTTTATAGTGGTCATAGTAACAGGAAAAAGGAGAGCTTTCTGCTTCAATACAGTCTTCAGTATATAGGTACTTGTGTCTCCTACTTCCTACCAGTACCTCCTGACCTCCAACTGATCATGGTGCACTTCCTATCTACCCATTTTAGGATATAATGGATAATGAAACATTATCTTAGCCAAAGAGATTCAATATTACCATTAGGGAGCTCATCTGGCACTTATTCCAGATATGGAAATTTATATTGCTAATAATGGCTGGGTAAAACACCCTTTGTGGCCCTTAGTGCCATGATATAGTAATTGGAGTTGGATCAGGGGTTGGACTCGATGATCTTGGGGGTCTTTTCCAACCCAATCTATTCTATGATTCTATGATTCTATGATTCTTTCTACCTTTTCCTTTGAAAGAAAATGTCCACAGCTACAGGAAACTGTGTGTTGTTGATGTGTATTAGGTATTCTGAAGAGAGAGAGACAGAATAATGTCTAAGGTGATATTCATTGACCAAATTTATAGAGTATCCACATCAAAGTCAGTTACCTGAAGATGTTTTTGCTGTCAATAGGAAGAAATATATTGTTCTAAGGCATAGTTTATCATCTGATAAAATTGATGTTTATAAATAGGTGATGATAGGTAAGTCATCCCCAACATAAGATCCAGTCCACCTTACTTCAGAAATCTAAGTTAGGAGAATAAATCCTTTCTCTGGTAGCATTAAAGGGAAGCCATTAGTCTATATGTGCAAAAAATGAGTAATTGTCTTCAACTGTTTTAGGTCCCTAAAATTGAGGCACATATTAGGCAGTATTCTTCTCCCCATTGCTACATCTTAATGGAACCCATTTAGATGGGAAACAAATCGTGGGATTTTTAAATTGGGACAGCTCAGGCCATGTTCAGAAGCACATCTCCAAGTTTCTTAGGAAATTCAGTGAAATGGGAAGTTTTTTGGTAAATAGAGAGTTTTTCTTGTGAGAAATGTTTTGGATTTAAATTTTGGACTCAGTTCTTACTAAGGCTTTTATCAGCTGTCGCCTTACTCTCAATACACTACAGCAGGAACTTACTGACTAATGCAGTATTCTAGGTGACTGACTGCCTAAAATATGAGATGTTGATTTTAGGTATTGATGTCCTTGACTGTCTGTATTTCCAATATAAAAAACTGATATGGAAAGTATCAGTCACTGAAGAAAAAAATATGAGACTATCACATACAAGAGAAAACAGGCAGCTCATATAAAACACAGCTTTAACTATGAATTTTATTATCACAGTAAGTAGGGTGTTTTTTTTCTCTGAAAATACGAATAACAGTGTCAGCTTCTTCTTCGAGCAGTCACTCATGGATTTGATAATATAACAGTGATTGTTTATGTATAAGGTCATCTTGGATGGTTTCTTGAAAGACTCAGTTGCTTGCAAGGATACTAAGACTTGCAATAAATTACAGTTGCCATGCCAGTCTGTTCTTATGATAGTGTGCCTTATATGTATACACTTGCACAATTAGCTGAATCATACAAATTTTCCCTGCCTATTGTATGTTAATAACTATTATGAACTGGAGCTGCAGTGTGGGTTTGAGGTTAGTATATAGGGTTCTAGATATTAGATTCACTCGTTTTTCTCTTAATTCTCAGTGTGAAGCACTGACCTGATAAATTAATTTTGCCTAGTTGTTGGCTAGAAATTCTCTGTGTACCCTTGAGGACATATCCTTTGCAGTGGCACAAATGAAAACTGCAAGCTTCCATAACAACCTCTGTCCAAACATCTGTCAAAGTAGTACAGGAAATTATCCATCTCCTCTTTTTTTCTAGCAGTTCTGGGTAAATTCCTAAGAAGAAGTTCCCTCTAACACCTGGAGTGCATTTGTAACATTAGATATGGCTTTATTCCAACAGTATAAATACATAATTTTAGAGAAGTTCATACAGCTGAATGTAATGGCTTCTGATAATAAAAAATGCCTTCACATTTTTATTGAAAACATTTGTGTATACAACATTCAGTTCTGTTGATGTTCAGATTAACTATACTATTATTTACTGCCTTGGAAATGTTTTCTTTCACACTGTGTAATAACCTTTTGGTTGATTTGGCCCCATTGGAAGATTTAGCCTTAAGTATATCTTTGGAAAAGATAAAAGTGCCTGTTAAACTAACTTTGAGAAAAGGCAATTAAATAACATAGAACATTTGTGACTATGTAAACTCCATGAGGGATTCCTGATAGAGCCAGGACCTTTGTGACATAACATTATGGTGATATATAAAGTCTTTAACCAGCAATTTCATTAAAGACTTAGAGTATGAATCTCAATAAAGAGGAAAAATTTCAAAGGAACATTCATCCAAACAATTATAATGTAAAAGACTGTTTAGTTAGAAAAAAAAAGGAGGAATTGAAATATCATAGTAGGAAGACAGATTATTATTCATCTTCACAGAAATTATGATTTACACAGAACATCAGATCCTCCTGACAAATGAGCTTGGGATTGAGTGTCTAACTTACTAAGAAAGTGATTCATGCCTTTTAAAATATGGAAAAACTTAGAAATGCATTATCTTCTAAGCTTACTTCATATAATTACATAACATATGAAATTGAAATTCATATTCAGAAATGGAGTGGGTGACTGTTTTATCTCATCTGAAAATTACACTGGTATTCAATACTAAAAGGAAATAAATTTATCATGAAGAACTTTGACCCCATCATTTAACATGAGGTTTATATGAAATGTTGCTTTTTAGAGCTATAGTTGCATCTAGTACTTCCCTTATTCTAATTTAGATTTCAGCAAAACAGATTCTAAGAGGGTAGTGCCTATTATGGAAGATCTCAATCTTGCAACATATTACACACATATAACTGCTATGTTGCATATAGGCACACAAATGTGTGTGTGTCAGATAAAGAGCTAAACGAGTACTGTGGGAAAGATTCTTAGTTATGATTTGGCTCACAGCATATTTGTATATAATATATATTGCAGGTATATTAATGTTCATAAATACATGCCCCTAGCTAGAATTTTTCCAGGTAGTTGGGAAAAAAACATATTCTAGAATCAGGGCTACTGAGCATCTCTTTTCCATCTTTACTGATTATTTCATTAATTATAAGGAACGGAAGAGTATTAGTTTTATATTCTTCAAGAAAGTGTTTAAACAATGGTGTAGGAGATGAGATTCAGCTAAGTCACTAGTACCATTTTTAGTGTACTGGTGTATGAGCATGACTTCTATAGGTCCTACGTCTTGTATGCTGCCTGCGAATATCTCAGACACCATGTATCACTTCAAACTACTAGGCACCTTTGATTAACTGGCTGAAAGAAGCTCACTATTACACATAGGCACCAACAGTGTGGTCATGTAAAAATAAAGCAGGTAAAAACCCACCCACGGTTATAGCAAACTTAGAAGACAAACAATGAGGAACGATCACCACAAACTGGTTGTGGGTGATCTTAAGCAAGAGCCACCCTTGCTTAACAGGGAAGGGAAGGGAAAGGACGGGGAAGGGGAAGGAGAAGGGGAAGGGGAGGGGTAGGGGAAGGGAACAGGAAGGGAAAGTTTCATTTAACATGAAGCATGATTCTCCTTATTCTTAGCAAGGACAGGTGGTTCACTGGCACCACAAAGGAGATGTTTTGCTTTTCCCTTTTTCCCTCCTCATATTAACTTTCTCATTTGACCACATACCTAATCTAGTTTTCTAAAACCATTCCAAAAGTTTTCTGTAGTTTTAGGGAGTTTTCAGCTCAGCAAAGGTTCTGAAAAGGGCCTGGAGAGCTAAAAGGAGGAGACAGTGGAATGGGAAAGGAAAGGATGGGGACCAGAAAAAAGAGGAATAAAGTGGGTTCAAGAAGGAGTTGGGTTCAAGAAGGAACAGGACTTCCTCTTTTGGCATAAATAAATCATGCAGGTAGATCATATATGCACATGAAATCAGAGACTTTTCTCAACCTATTTTGTGAAACTTAGTCTTCATTGGAAGAGTAGAAATCGAAATGAGATTTTGTTACAGCTCATTGAGGAAACATTAATTAGTCACTAAATTACAGGTGATGTTATCTAATCTAACAAGGAGATATCCCTCAGCAAGTGAAATAATGCTTACTTTAATTACGAAGAATAAGCAAACTGCCTCCTGGATGAGGAAATAAAAGTTTCAGATAGAAAGATTAAATTTGTCTGGACCCTCAGAGGATTCCAAAAGTGAGATTGGTTACTACAATTCAGCATAAAAATCTAATCTACAGTTAATGCAAAAAGTGTTAGTGTAGAAAGAGGGAATGCCTCAAAGCCATGAATTCTGGTAGAAAGTCAGATTGATAAAGGTGAGACAAAATGCCTTTCATATACATTTGTAACACTCTGATGCATTTGTAGATGTTATAGATAATATCTTTTATTTACATTCGATATTAATTTAGAATCATAGAATCATAGAATAGATTGGGTTGGAAAAGACCTTCAAGATCATCAAGTCCAACCCCTGATCCAACTCCAATTACTATAGCATGACACTAAGGGTCACATCCAATCTCTTTTTAAAAACCTTCAGGGATGGTGAATCCACCACCTCTCTGGGTAGGCCGTTCCAATGCCTGATTACCCTCTCTGTAAAGAATTTCTTCCTAACATCTAACCTAAACCTCCCCTGGCACAGCTTGAGCCCATGTCCCCTTGTCCTATTGTTGGTTGCCTGGGAGAAGAGACCAACCCCCACCTGGCTATAACCTCCTTTCAGGTAGTTGAAGAGAGTGATGAGGTCACCTCTAAGCCTTCTCTTCTCCAGACTAAACAACCCCAGCTCCCTCAGCCTCTCCTCATAGGACTTGTGCTCAAGTCCCTTCACCAGCCTCGTTGCTCTTCTCTGGACCCGCTCCAGCACCTCAATGTCCTTCCTGAACTGAGGGGCCCAGAGCTGAACACAATACTCAAGGTGTGGCCTCACCAACGCAGAGTACAGGGGAAGGATCACTTCCCTGCTCCTG
>NW_020955372.1:698697-713557 GCF_003031625.1 Empidonax traillii | reverse complement strand
AAAATTCTGTTATTTCATGGTCACTGTTTCCCCAGGCGGCCTTCAAACACTACATCTCCCACCAGCCCCTCTCTGTTTGTAAACAGCAGGTCTAGCGGGGCCTTACCCCTGGTAGGTTCATTTACCAATTGATGAAGGAAATTGTCCTCTATACACTCCAGGAACCTCTTAGACTGCCTCTTCTCTGCAGTATTGAGCTCCCAGCAGATGTCTGGCAGGTTAAAGTCACCCATAAGGACAAGTTTTAATCAGGAACAATTAGTTTTAATCAGGAACAATTAGTTTTAATCAGGAACAATTTTACTGTAATTACATAACAGCACTTCTAATTTAAGAATTTGGTAAATCTTTCAATGATGCTTTTTGGACATTTTTTGTGGTGTAGGTTATTTAAACAGATATAGGTTATTTAAACAGATAACTTGAACAAGAAGCAAGTAACTTTATCTAGTAGATTTTTCACAGAACTCGAAGAGTTCTCAAAGAGAATTTCCTCATTTCCCTTGCATTGAGTGTTTGGATGGTTGCCGTTACAGAAATATGGGAGATCAGAAGACCAAGAATAACTAAGAAAACAGAGTAGCATCAGGGAGATGTTGTCCTTAACATTTGAAAGCAAAAGGTCCTCTAGTAATTTGCTACAGACTTTATTTTTCTTTCTCAAATTTAAAGAAGAAATGGAACATAGAATACGGAAATATTAGGATGAAGACTAACATGCAGGAACAAATTGTAATTCAGCTTAGTGCTCAATATTTATTATACCACAGTGTAGAAGCTGTATTGACCTCTGAAGAGAGGTCTTCCAATTCTCAGGCAACTGACATCCTGATTTTGCTATGAAAAAGCTATAAATTGTACCACAGTACCAGGAACAACACTACACTCATTGTGAGGGAAGCCAACAACCTTAGGATCTTTATTCTTTTTCATTAACTGCGGCAAGAAAAATCTGCACAGGATTTTTTATTACAAAGATTTGTGTATCTTACATGGATTACAGAATATTTAACATGTCCTTTACTTGCTGAAACCATTTTTTGTTATGAGTGTTTAATTATATTCAGGATTTGTTCAATGGACCGTGCCAATGATATCTAAGAATTCCAGGCTTAAAACCAGGGCTAATACTTGCACAGTTCTGGCATTCAGATCAAAAAGGTAAAGAATTTCTGCTGAGTATAAAATTTCCAGGCATTTTGGTACTAAAGCCTAGTGGAGCTACAAATCATCACAAACTCTGTCACCCCTTCCTGAAAATGAAAGTCACCTGCAGTACAGTGTAACTTCTCCTGTGTAAAAAGTGTGTTTGCCTTGCTGATTTTGAAGAGAAACAAATCTAGAAACAATCAAAGCTGCATGTGTATTCTTAAAGAGACGATGAGAGGAGACATCTGTGAACAACATATTTGTAACAGATGTTAGTACTGTTGCTTAAAATACTACAGGACACACACTGATGCAAACAAAAAGAATAAAAAATATGAGTACATACAATAGAGAAAAGAAAATATTTTATTATTATTGTTCAATAAATATTTTTTTTCAAATCAGTGGCCAGATGTTTAAAGCTTAAGATAATGCTGGTTAATGCATTTACCTGAAAAGTAGTTTATTATTCAGAAAATTTCCTTAAGCTCTACATTCAGTCTAAATAAATACTTGCTATAACTTCTGACAATTCTGTATCTAACCATTGATTTTAAAACTATTTTACATATATAAAGAAATAATAACAATAATTACAAATAATTGTTTTAATAATTGTCAAAAAATTGTCAAATAATAATTACAGGGATTTTTTTTTTTTAGGAGAAACTAACATTTGTGGTAAGGATTATAATTTATTCTCAGACAGGGAAATGGGTAAAAACTGAAAACAGTTCCACCTCTTAGGGAAGCAGTGGTATGTTTTTTTTTTTTTTCTATTTTATTCTTTAACGTTTTTATTTTATTCATTTCCTGATGAAATTTTTCACCAATTATAGTTTCCACATTGCACCAACAGCCAATGTTTTCACAAGCTAAAGGTCAGCCCAATATATTAAAAAGACATTTAAGTTGTTCTGATACATCATAGAAAAAAATTGCTTGTCTCTTGGTAGTCAAACCTTGCATCAGGGGATACCTGCATTCTCCAGAACTCTGTTTAGAGGCTAAAAAGATGAACTCATCCACTTCTGTACTTTCACAATCCAGTTAGTTATTTTTCAATCCAGCTAATTATTTTCATAATTTTTTAACATATTTGTTTGGCTGTGGGTTTGATTTTTTTCCTTATGTTGTGGCTCACTTTGGGTAGATTTCTAAAATATTTTAGCTGGTTTGTGAGTCTAAAAAAATTCAAGTCTATAGTGCTTCTCAAAGTGGTTGAAACTGAAATGAACCGATGTTCTTGGCTTGATTCTTGGCTATTTATCCATTTCATTCTAAACAGTCAGTTGATAAAAACCAGAAATAACTGAAAGCACCAGGAATTTAGCACAGTACTGTGTTTTTTTCTGGATTAATTGTTTAAATATTATGTTACTAAACCTGTGTTTCCACAGCAACCCAAAGTGATGTTAAGAGGGCATGGTCTTAAGCTCTGCCAGGGGAGGTTTAGGTTAGATATTAGAAGAAATTCTTTGCAGAGAGGATAATCAGACATTGACTACCCAGGAAGTGGTGGATTCTCCATCCCTGGAGGTTTTTAAGATGAGACTGGATGTGGCACTTAGTGCCACGGGCTAGTAACCACAGTGGTAGTGGATCAAGAGTTGGACTTGATGATCTCAGAGGTCCTTTTCAACCCGGCTGATTCTATGATTCTATGATTCTATGATTCTATAAAATACTGTTCCAGTCCCATTCTCTGCTGCATCTCTCATTTACATGTTCCATCTTTCTTCCCAAGCTCGCTTTGGTGTTTGCTGGGCCCTTCATTCACCGGTCCTGTGTTCAGTGTCACAAATATTTGCTCTCAGGAGGAACCAACAATAACTGAATTGAGTACCAAGAAAGATGTACCAATCCACACACACTTGAGATTTTGTTTAGTGCAAAATTACAACAGCTGGCAGATATTAACTGATAACCTGCATCACGCTCTTCTTGATTGTTCTTCTCTCTTGAATTTTTGACTCTATGGGGATCAAGAGTCAGCTTAAAAGAACTCTGTCATTCTAGAGACTTATCTGGATCTCCAAAACTGTGGTAAGAATTTAACCTAGGAAATAAATGGTGGTTTATAAAGCAGGATAAAAACCATAGTGTTGATGAGCAGACTAGTTGATTTCATTCTAATGAGATAGCTTGCTGTATCACTGATATTTATTTTACCATTTTATTGTGACACACCTAACAGCCATAAAATCTCACTGAGTTGCTCATGTTAATGAAATGGCAAAAAGAGGTGCACATATACAGATATTTAAAACCATACACATGTAATTTTAAATATTTATAGTTTTATACACATATATATATATACACACATTAGTATGGCAGACTGTCTTGTTAATGCTCATTGCATCTGAACTGTGCCTGAACTGTGTCTGTGCAGTTCTTAGTGTTTGAGGACAAAGAAACTAACTGCTCACAGTGTATTGGGTTTGCCTCTAAAATAATAGCACGGAACTATTGACAAAAGGCTCACCTAACAGCAGAGCTGAGAGTAGGTGCTGAGGGTTATTGTCTTCCTCTAGTCTCAAAGCAATGTGAAATGTCAGTTAATTGAAAATGGTAATTGTTCCACATAACAACATCAACTGTTTCATTCCAGGAAATGTGCTGCTCTTAAATTAATAGCCATCGATCCAGAGGTATTTCATGATTCTTCTCCATCCCTTTCTCAAATTATCCAGCGATCAGTCCTTGGGAGAAAACCTATTTCACCATTTTTATTGACCATTCTTTACAGAGTGACCCAGCTTCCTGTTCAGATAGACTAAAATAGGTCTATCCATCTGAATGTACGTCAAGCAGACCAAGCCACCGAACTTTCAAAACACCTGCTACTTCTCACTATAAATGCTCAAAATGAAAACTGCTAAGTAATAGTACAGAGTAGTTACATGGTTATTCCTGATTAATACGATGAAGTACTCTCTCATGATGGGAAATTGTTTTTGTGATAGTAAAAATTCTCCAAGTTTCTTTCAATAGTGCGCTCCAGTCACAAAATCCCAGTTTGATTTCTTATGAAGAAATACAGGTTATCTTGGGGGTTTTGTTTGCCAATGGACTGTATTATTTTTACAACCTATTTGAGTAACAAATAACAATAAGTCTTCCTTATTGCATAGAGAAAAATTGCGAAAGCTTTTGCATTACTTAGCTGTGCTTTTGAAAGCTTAATAGAGAAATTAAGTGGTGCGAAGATATTCTTTTGTTCCATTGCAGAAACAGTTTACTTTCATTGTGTGGTCATCAAAAGATCAAAAAATGTCATTCCAATAAGCAGTTGAAAATATTTACAGAGATAAAACCCAAAACGTATTTGTGTTTGTAATTTGGTAAATAATCAGTCTAGTAAATTTAAAATTTAATTTCAAAATAAATTGTAAATTATATCAATTAATTTGTTTTGGTAGTACTGAATAATAAGACTCATATTTTTTCAAAGCTTTCATTTCCATATTAACTTGGAACAATTTCACCTTTGCTGATATATTTGAAAACTGTTATCTATTTATTCATAACATTTAGATTCCAAAGTGAAATTTATATAAAAAGAATTATGACAAAAATGTACAGAAATATAAAGTTTTTAAATAAATCTATACTAATATGTGGCTGTGCAGCAGCCTAGAAAATACCTCCTTTAATCTCAGAAGAAAGCACTCTACATTTTTGTCTTCAAGGGCTTTTTCTTACTGTGAGATGCAATTTAATGCAAACTCAAACAGTTGCCATCAGGAAAGAAAAAGCAGTCTTGTGTAATATAAGATACTTTTCTATTGTTTCAAAAATAATAGACTAGTTGCAAAGAGTTTCTATGTGTGATCTTAAGTGGCTGTATTTTTGTCTTCTTTTATTTATTAACAGACAGTTTTGTATTAAAAATGGAAGGGGGAATCTGATTAAAGTTTCTAGGACAGCTACAGTATAAAATCAATTGAAATTACATTTCAACATAACATACATAATGAATTCAGATGTTATATACCAGTTTTAATGCTCAATCTGGTTTATAGTTAATAGAATCAAAAGGTAAAGGAGTGGGGGAAGACTTTAAGAAAAAATTTACTGCAGCTCAGAGAGAATGGAAAAGATCCCCAGGCATATGGTGCTAAGTAAATGAAAGTGAAAATGACTGTTGTGAAAATACATAAAGGAGTCAAAAGAACTAGTTGCAAAAGGGGAGCGGATTTTTGTGTCAGTGACAGTGACAGTGAACATTCACACAGTTCATCCCATTTCTTGCCATTTTGTCTGTGCTTTCTCCTTCAGTGAGTTTCAGCTGCGTAGTTGCAAAGTACATGTGAATCACAAGTAACTGAATTAATTTGGTGGTTCTGCAAAGCAGGGTAGTTTTGCTTATGAAGGCAAAAGTTCCTCCTCAAAATCAAATTTTTTTTTTTTTTTTTCAGATTCTGTGTCAGTGATTTTTCTCCATGCTCTATTTTATTCTGTTTCAAAATCTAAGCTTGCCTATTGTTTCATTGATTTTTTTGGTTAAAAAAATTAACAAGGGTCACTTGAAATTATTGAAACTTCAGCGTCATCTCTCATGTGTCACTATAAGCTCAAGTTATTCTAAAAGATTACCAGTTTTTTGAGAGCTTTTGGAAATTTCAACCACTTGGGCAACACTGATACTTAATTCGGAATATCTGAAAATATTTACACATGTAAGTATATATCTTTAAATTTTATATTAGCAGCTGAAGACTGTCTTTTTCAAATTTACTCCACATTAAAATATCATAAGAATAACATTAATTATAGAGATGAGGATTAGAAATGTAGATAACAGCTGAGCATTGAAAGTGCTAAGCAAATCTGCAAGATAGCGGTAATGACTTAATTAAAACAAAATGCATCTGTATCGAAGCACAGCAATAAAGGAAAAAGAGGTAATCCACAGTAACAAAAACATGAACAGCTCAGCTGAAGTATGTAAGAGTAGCGTGTAATAGATTGGCTCAGGTAAGTCTAATTTATGCCAACCTTAAACATTAACATTTTAATGGCTGCCAGAAATTTGGAATATGTTGTCTTTTGAGTGCCAGGTAGTTTAAAGGGTAACTACCAATTACCCATAAACTGAGTCATTTCAGAAATGACTTAATGTTTTATTTCCTCCAATGGCCAAGCTGGCTGTGATACCTTGCAGTAGACTTCATTAACTCTGCTCCCTGATTTAAAGGGAAGCTGTCCTTTCCCACTTATCAAAGGGACTGAAATTACCTCAACAGGGATCACTGCAAAGTTGGTGCCAAGAAGCAGTTACATAGAGGCCTGTTCACACTGGGTAATATTCTATCTAGTACACATGGCCTACACATGGCCCATGCAAAGCTTCTCTCCCATAAGTCTGTTTTAAAGAAACATTCTGAAAAGGCAACTGTTTGTAATCTATATACAACATCATTAGTGTTCAAAAAAATACATTAAATTCCTATATCGAAGCTTAAAGGGAGCAGTATTTTCACACCCTGATGTGGAGGGACTGGAAACCAGACTCCCCTTGCATCAGCCTTTACATAGCATTTAGATGGAAAAAGGTCATAGAACAAAGGCCACTAAAGGTACAAACATCAGTACTTGCAGTTGCTGTAGTAATCATAACTACCACTTTCCCCACTCTGCTCCCATCACAAACTGTTAGACCTGACTCAAGGAAGTACATAAAACTAAAACACATCCTTTTTTTGAAACATCACATAGCACTTGCTCTGTTCTAAGTGTGCATTAGCTTTCTGTTAATGTCAAAGAGCAAAAGCAATAGCCTATACAGCTTCTTATATTATGTTCTGCAACTATTAAAAATTATTTTCATATGGGAAAAATCTAATTACCTTCATAAAGGATGACATAATTTTCTTCCCTTCTTTTAAAAAACTTTACTTTCCTATTTGAAAAAGTCTGAAAAACGTCAGTTTAAAATTACAGAAAATTTGTTTCAGGGAAAAGAGGATTTAATTTATCTTAACAAAATCTTTTAAGTGTTAATTTTTCATAAAATTTGATCTTATAGTCATTATCTAGAATCATACAGTTACTAGTAAATTCAGAGAAAACCTTTGTATGACTGGGTGAATGAAAAGGAAGATTAGATCACTAGCTAGTGGAAATAGTGCAGATGCAGCCTGGATAGCTGCATTTAGAGAAATAAAAGAGCAAATTTTAAAGAAATATGAAAACAGAATATTGTATTTTGACTGCTGTCTGTAGATGGATAAGAAGACAACAAAACTAGCTGTGTTGAACATTTGCCAAAAATAATGAGAATTAATTGTAGCACCCATAAATTCTGATAGAGTTTGAATATGTAAAGCATGCAGTATCACCACTACCACTGAGAGCACTCTCTCTGGAAGACACCTATCCTCAAGTAAACGTTAGTTTTCCATCAGTCTTTTTTGTTCAGCACAATTACTTTGCCAGAGCATCTTAACTGCGCGGACTTTATAATACTAAGTAAAAAGGTCCAATTTTCCTACCTTTTTATATTGAGAGTGTCATCTTATTGAGAGAATTAGGTTTATGGTGCAGTATACTCTGATAGAATATTAATTAAGTTCCACTGAATGGCTACTTCAGAGCTACTTCATTTTCAAAATATCACCGGGGCATAATTTAATTAAATTACATAAATTTCAGGCAGCGATGGAAAAAGTAATATTTGCTATAAATAGCTGTAAGTTTTTACTGAAATCCCTATTAGGGAAAAAAAAATTATGGTGATATATCATCAATGTAATTAACAGTCTTTTTATAAGTCACAGAGGAAGACATATCAAAAGTAAGTTACCTGTTCCCAGGCAGGTAAGCAGGATCATTGCTGTTTCTTCTTTCTATGCCTGTAGGGCAGAACTCATTCATAAGTCAGACAGTAAAATTTAATGATGTACAATCTGATATTAATTGTGCATACACTCGTGGGTCACAGTAAAGGGTTTGTCAGAGGTGGCAGCTTGCCGCCGGTGTTTAATGTCACATGATTCATAGTAATGACTTGAAGCTCCTAAGTATCTGCAACTAAAAATAATTTCACTCTATGCAAGTGCCCTCCAGAGCAGAGTGGCTATCTGTCAGCACAAGATAGTGGGTAGCGATTGACTACAGTTAGCACCACCTATGAGCCATTTCTCAAGGATAAAGGAGTGATAATGGCCAACTGTGTCATTAGAAACCATGTTCTTTGCACTGGGTTAATTTTTAATATTTTCCCTAACTAGTAATATAAAAAACTAGCTGCTATCCTTATCATAAAATTGCAAAAGGACCCATAGGCCAGACTTGAAATAGAGTAGCAATTTTTTTAAGCTTCTTCAGCCATACTTTCGAAGACAGAAGCTCTCTTCTTTTTCCCATTTGTTCCCTTACTTGAAACTGGAAGCTTTTCCTTCTACACATCATGCCCAAAGAAAATGATGGGATGAGAGACTTTGGAGATTTTGCCTCACTGACAGTGATAAGCAAATTTGAAAATTCGATCCTTTAACATTTTACAGTTGACATGACAACTCATGCCAACTTCATGACAACTCATGGCAATTCATGACAACTTCATGAGAACCATCTTGCTTCTAAAATCTCTAGTGCACTTTTTCCTTCCAGCCCTGCTTAGAAGGGAGAAAAGCAGTAACAAAAAGCTGGAAAAAAATGGTAAAAAGAGATCTTCTACTTTGAAAAATATCAATTCTTCATTATTTTATTTTTTTTAATAGGAACCATAAACAACATATTCTTATTTCATATGAGCTATCTTGCTCAACCCAGAGCAGAACATGGAATATATGTGCATAGAATAATTTTGGAATTATAACTTTTTATTCAGAAAGAACACTGCTAAGTGTAAAAATCACATCAAGTGCTATTCTAGCTAGGTTTTCAGCTATTCTAAACTAGGTTTTCAGTGTGAGAATTTCTAAAACACAGTAATGGTTAACCAGATATAAGCATGTGTCTCTCTGGGGCAAACAAGGACACCTTGGTGTTCAAACCATTTAAAGAAGATACTTTCCAGCACTTACCTTTGTCCTTCCAGCACTGGCAAGGGGAAATACAGTAGACCTGCAGCATATTTGGCACTGAGACTTAGTGTCTGCAAAAGCTTCATGAGCTGGTCAAGGGATATGATTTTGCAGCTCTACCCTGTGCTGATGTGCCCTCACTTCGAGTCCTTTGTGCAGTTTTGGGTGCCATGATATAACATGTAAAGCTATTAGAGAGCATCCAAAGGAGGGCTACGAAGATGGTCTAGAGGGGAAGCCTTATGAAGAGTAGCTGAGGTTACTTGTTCTGTTCAGCCTGGAGAAGATGAGACTGAGGGGCGACCTCATTGCAGCTACAGCTTCCTCTCGAGGGGAGGAGGAGATGCAGGCACTGAACTCTTCTCTCTTGTGACCAGCTATAGGACCTAAGGGAATGGCATGAAGCTAGGTGAGGGATATTTAGCTTAGATACTAGAAAAATGTTCTTCACCCAGAGGGGGGTTTGGCATTGGAACAGATTCCCCAGGGAAGTGGTCACAGCATCAAGCCTGACAGAGTTCAAGAAGCATTTGGACAACTCTTTAAGGCACGTGGTGTGACTCTTGGGGCTGTCCTGTGCAGGTACAAGAGCTGAACTTTGACAATCCTTGTGAGTTCATTTCAGCTCAGGTTATTCTATGATTCTATGACACTACAATAAGCCCAGGAGACTCTATAGCAAAATTTGCTGTCACATTTGCAGGGAGGTTATACATCAGTGTGCCTAAAGAGCATAAGGTACCTTTTCCAGCTCTGCAACGTGTCCTTTTACTAGAGGTTATTTGGACATCTGGGCATCCTCCAGATATCTAGAAATCTGGAAGATCTCTTCCCAAAGATTAGTGCATAAAACTGACATTCTTTTAAGACAGGGAAGGTACTTAGGGCTAAGTTAAGTCTTTCAAATTTAGGTGTCAGAAGTTGAATTCCTCTGCCAGTGCTCAGTGACAAGATTTGTATATGTAGGCTCCAGTCAGAGGGAAAAGAAATAAACACCACCAGAAGATGCTCTGGAAGTCTAGTTTAAGTACCCTGAATTGCTCTGTTCTGATTCTCCTGAACAATGTTATAGCAGTTAGTATAGTAAGAATAAATAGAAAGGTTATTGGCAACAGGAAACTGCCAGTCTCCAGCTGGGAAGGAAAAGTTTAAGGTGAATATTGTGCCATAAGACTCTTTCAAGCAGAGCAAACAGATACCTGTTTTTCTTTAAATGTGAAGGCATGAATTCATGTACAGTGCTTGTAATTTTTGAAAGTTTCCACTTTCCGCTGCCTCAATAGCTAATTGAAAGTGATAAACCACTCCAGAGAATTTAGGTCTACTAAATTATTCCCTGGAGGAGTGACTGGCTAGAGAGGAAAACCTTGGTAATTAAGATTGTGAATTAGACACTTCAGTTAAGAAGATTAAACAGAAGCTAAGGAGATTTAAAGAAAAAAGTATAAAGCATTACAGCTAAAAGAAGGCATTAATATTGTATATGAAAAAATATACATCAACTGGATTTTTTTTTTTTAATTCTAGTGGAAAACATTTTTCCTAATATAAGCATAATATGTATATTTTAGAGATCCTTCAGGCTGCCAAAACTTTTGATTTTATATCTGTATATGTCCCAAATTTTTCATCTTGATTTTTAATACTTGTTATTGGTTATTCCAGATATTCTTTACTATGACTGGGAGTTGGATCACACAAACCTAGAAATCCATCATAAAAGTGTTATTGTCTGAGAAGGAGTGGAATGGTACATAAGTACTGCTTTGTTTCTGCTCATGAAATTGATGACATGAAACATGTTACTTACAGATTTTGATAAATTTTAAATATGCAAATATATATATATATATATATATATATATATTTAAGAAAGGGTCTTTTTCGATTTGAAACCAAATGTGACCTTTAAAAAAAAAAGAGGGCAGGTGGGAGAAATGATTCATGATCTTAATGAATATGTAGAACAGGAGAGCTAGAAAGGTTACAAGTTAAATCATTTTTCTGCGTGTGAATGCAAATAGTTCATCATACAGTTGGTTATACAACACTGATGAAGGAGTATTTAGAAATATTTCCACAAATCCTATTCAAAAGCCACAAAATGCCAACACATACTGTTGATCAGTAAACAGATTGGAAGACACAGAGGGCAGCGTGCAACTAAAGGAAAGAGCCAGAAGGCTGCTGTTAGGAGAGAGGAGAGGCAGAACAGAGGCAAGGAACTGAAGAAAAATGATATGCTAACGTATTATAGATCTATGTATCAAAATCTTGACAAAGTCTTCTTTCAAAGCTTCTACATGCTAAAATTCTGTTGCTGTTGGAGAACTTGCTCCCTATAAACTTTTGGAAGTTGTATGAAGGTAAAAGCCTTCTTTATTCAATGAAATACTTTAAGTAGTTTTTGATAAAAACAGTGTAGTGAAAGGAACTAAAAGATTTTGCCTAGATCTACTTTTGTTCTAACACTATTTGTAAAGTTTATAGATGGGCTTTGCAGAAGTGCTCCTAATTTATTATCAAAACAGAAGCAAAACGCTGTGTAGACCAGATGTACCATAGAAATACATATAAAACATTAGTTGCTACATTAGAATCTGGAGAAGTGTATGACAATTTTAGAAATATTCTAAAGAAAGGAGGCAGAAAATAGTCTTTTGAGGCACATTGTAGACTCTGAGATCTTGTAGTCTTTTTTCTAAGCACAAAATATGGCAAAGGTTTAAAGATAATTTTGTAGATTGTCTTTAAGAGTGCACACCTTTGAATAATGTAATCAGCTTTCTCCACAGGAAATTAACTAGATCTTCCATTAATATACCGATTATTTTAATAATGAATTCACTCTGCTTGTATAGTTCTAGCTACAAGTGCAGTTCACTGTTCCTGAATTTAACAGTTTGGTGAGAAGCAGATCATTCTAGAAGATAAACCACAGTCTGAGTGGTGTGTTTAACCTAGCCATGGCTGTTCCAAGAAGACTTGCAACCAGTTTTTCTTTGGAAAAGGTGGTTCTACAGTCACATACTTCACCATTTACAAAGAGTTGAAAGGACATAAGTAAGAGTATTCTGGGTGCAGCAAAATCAGCTGGCAAGGAGATATTACATTGGAAGAGGCGTCAAGTGGTAGAAAAAGTAAAGAGAGAAAACAGAAGACACTGTAATCTAAATGTCTAACACACACTTGTAACAGATCTGCTCATGGCTTTGATCATATTTGTTACATCCTTACCCTGCACACTTCTTTCAGTGTTCAGACTACTATTTCATCTTTGTACATTTGCTTAAAACAACTAGGTTAGTCTGACTAATAATCCTAACAACGTTTTAATAGAAAACTCACATGTTCAAATTATTTCCTTGGTTTCCTAAAATTTGCACTTGATTTCACTAGAGGTGAATTTTTCTACCTGACCAAAATAAAGTAATCTAAATTCTTCATTGGATCAAGTTGTCTCTCCATGTAAAAGAACCAAATAAATATTCGCAGGCAACTTACGATGTTATGAAACTCTTTCTGTTTTGAACATCAAAATGAGAGAACTGTGAACTTGGTATTTCTACTTGAGAACAAATTTAACTTCAGAGTTACTGACCATGGCTTTGAAAGCCAATCTTCAAACCCCCCATTTCTAGAGATACATTACAACTTCATCATGGAATAGCATGCACTTGAGCAGAATAGTTCAGTCTTTGGATGTCCTGATAAGGAAATTAAATTGCTGTGGTGGTGCACTGGCTTTTGGAACCAGTTTACCTCATAACCATTTTGAAGGAGAAACAGATGGTTGAAATGTTATACTTGTATGACCTACCTACACTTTATTAATAACTGTATTATGTGTTGTTAACTTACCCTGCAGCTAGAGCATTAAAGATTGCACTTCATGATGACTATGTGCAGGAGTTATAAAAATCACAATTATTTGACATAAGAATTAAATGAGGAATAATTTTTCTATTATTTCTCTTTACATAAACACACAGTGAAGGCTCAAATGTAATTGATGGAGAGCACCCTAGAGGGAAAAAGGGTTTTCTGTAGCTGAGGGAAAGTTACAGTAAGAAAAAAAAAATTTATCTGTCTTATATACTGTATGCATTGTGACATAACATGAGAGTTTACTAATGATTGAACAAAATCCTGGAAATGAAAATTTAATAAAAAAGTTTTTCAGACTGTAGACAATGTTTAAAAGTTAATTCTGACAGCCTAGAAAACTATCCATTATAATTAAGTAAATTTCTAATTAGCTAACAGAAGTGGAACAGATTTGAATCTATGAGAGATCCTTATTTTAATAGAATCAAATCTTACTGATTCAGAATTACTCTACCCATTGCAAATGTTGTAACTCACTGTAAGTTGTTTATCCTGTCTTAAAGCATCTGGGGGCTTGGTTACAATGCATATGAAAAGGTTTCAAGAAGGAAATTAACCTATGATGATCCTCTATTATGATGAAAAGTAGCAATACTATTTTTCTCACTAAAGTAAGCTTACACATGCTTTTATAGTTTGTGAAGGATTTATTATGCTTGGCTGAACTCGCATGGATAAAGTAGGAATCAGTCTGAATTTTATCCAGTACCTAAGTTGAATCTTTTCTTTCTTAGAATAAATCAGATAAGATTTTCTGCTTCGTACATACTGTTACAAGCTTGTAATTTTTATGCATCTATAACGTTGTGGTCTATATTTATTGTTGAATCTCTGCTTTTGTGCTTCCTGTCATTACATGATTTAAATGGCTATTCATAAGATTTGCTGCTTGAGATCTGATATTTCAAATTCGTTGATAGCGTGAGTTAAAAAATATGGTATAAGCCCTCATATGTGTAGCAGGGCACTAATAGGACGTCTCAGAATACATGTCTTTCCACTTTGGATCTGTATATCAGTGTATGTCCGGGGTCACAAGTAACAGAAAATCCCTTGAATGCTGGCAGATTTCCCATGTGTTTTGCATTTTGCCAAACAGATGCAGGGCAAACTCCCTGTACTTCCTTCCTGAAAGGGGCGGAGAGGAAGAGTCTAATAATAATAATCATATAAATGAATGGCATTCCTGCTTTAAACGTTTTTGAGAGAGCACTATAAACAAGCAATAAGCTGGTGTAACTGACTGCAGGCTGTAATTTAAAGATATTAATCTGATATAAAGCAGACCTGCCTTCCCTTCTAAAACTGAGTAAGGAGGTCACTGACTTAATTTTTTTAATGAAGTCTGTGACAGGTATTTCTGACAGAGAGCTAGTAATATCATCAAACCCAAATATTAACATTTAAGATGCCTAGCATAAATCACACTCTTTTTTCTTTGTTTTTCTTACAGATCTATTTCTTGCATGTTGTTTTTAAGCAATTGGCAGAAAAATTAGTCTTTCAAGCTATAGGATCCACTACCATTTGCACCATTTTTTTTAGCAGAGAAACTTTAAGGTAGATATTTCACCATTCAGTGAATCAGGCATTTTTTTCAGTTTTGTTTTTTTTCAGCTTCTTACAGAGTTCTTATTTCTTTCACCATTCCTAGATAGTCAAGTTCAGGTAGAGAGCACCAGGAAACATATCTCTTCTGCTGCCTTGATTGATTAGGAATTAGGCAAAGTCCTCATAGGAAGAAATTCTTTGCTAGGAAGAAATTCTTTAACGTGAGGTGATAAAGC
>NW_020955372.1:695452-698411 GCF_003031625.1 Empidonax traillii | reverse complement strand
AATCAGGCATTTTTTTCAGTTTTGTTTTTTTTCAGCTTCTTACAGAGTTCTTATTTCTTTCACCATTCCTAGATAGTCAAGTTCAGGTAGAGAGCACCAGGAAACATATCTCTTCTGCTGCCTTGATTGATTAGGAATTAGGCAAAGTCCTCATAGGAAGAAATTCTTTGCTAGGAAGAAATTCTTTAATGTGAGGTGATAAAGCACTGGAACAAATTGCCCAGAGAGGTTGTGGATGCCCCATCCCTTGAAGTGTTCAAGACCATGTTGTATAGGGCTTTGAACAACTTGCTCTAGTGGAAGCTGCCCCTGCCCACAGCAAGGGATTTGTAATGGACTGGCTAGAGAGGTGGTGGAGTCACAATCCCTGGAGGTGTTTAAGGAAAGTCTAAATGTGGCACTCAGTGTCATGGTCTAGTTGACATGGTGTGTTAGGTCATAGGTTGGACTGAATGATCTCAGAGGTCTTTTCCACCCTAATTGATTCTGTGATTCTTTGAACTAAATAGTCTTTAAGGTCCTTTCCAACCCAAGCCATTCTATGATTCTGTGATCATCAGGATCCTGGGATCATGACACCAACTGTGTAAGATAAGACAAGGACAGTGCCCACTGTGCCCTTCTGGAATCCCTCAGGGATTCTGTGGTCCATATTGCACCTTTCATACAGAGCGTTTTTGATCAATGGGCTTCTGCTTTGAATCAGATTTTTTATGTAAGCAGAATGTGCTCTGAATTGTCTTCTCTGCCAATTGCAGCCTGCACACTGTGCCAGTTTTGTTGTTCACCTTGTGTCAGTCTGTGTAAGACTTAACTGATGAGTCAGAATATGCAGCCAGTTATTCTTACAGCTGATCATCCTAATTCTAGAGTAATATTTGAGTGGAATTATTTGTAGGAAATTAATATTTTTAAAATTTATTTCCGCCTTATTTTTTATGCCTCAATGTGTATTTACTCCAGAGATCGTTTCTGTGCCTTGAATTCTCATGTTGAGAATATGCAGCCCGTTTTAGAATCATGAACCATGTAGGAAACTGCTTGTTTCAGGAGTAAGCTCGTGGATCAGTGGATTATTGTTGAGCAAGCAGGGCTAAGCATTTCAACACTTTTTACCGACTGGAACCTCATTACCTTTTTTTTGAAGACACAAGGCTTGTTGCAGAGTTCTGATTTTTTTGTTATTTTTATATCTTATTGAACACACCATTTACCTGTATTTGACTTTTTGTATGTGTGTCTTTTCCTACAGGCTTTGCAAGTTCTGTATTTGGGACAGGTTCTGTCACATTAAAGGATATATGAAATTGTAATAAAGAGTAAATGTACCTCATGCATATATCATACATCTGCATACTTTTACATGGACTTATCTGTTTTGTATTCCATGACTAGGATGCATACAGCTTCATGATGATTTCTTTAACAAACAGAACTAAATGGATATTTTCTGAGACATTTTTCAGCAGAAAAGCTATTTGATGAGCCCAGTTCTTCTTTTTTCTTTTTTTTTACTTTTATTTCTGCATCTTATTACTGCATTTACTTCTATGGATTTTTATAATAATTCTCTGAAGTCATTCTTGGTCACATTCTTGCTTAGCTACCCTAGACCAGAAACTCAATAGTTTTTCTTGGGCTTAAGCAGTGTCTCGTTACCACAAGTTCCTGGTTTATGAGACCCCAAAATTATGGATATGTGACCAAATCTAGGCAGACCACCTAGAAAGATAATTTTGGACTGTATGCCAGATGAAATGCTTATATGATGCCAAAAGCAACTATACATAATACAGGTGGGAATAACAGAACATTTTTGTCACAGAGACGGGAACTTACAGTACTTGACAGGCTTAAGCTTAGCCCTGGGTTCTGTCACAGAGAGCTTGGAGATCAAGAGATTTCTCTGATTTTCATCACATTATGAAGGGGTTTTGTATGGTCCCTGTAAGAGTATATATTTACACAATGAGGAAACTGGACATGAATTATATGCAAAATGTGTTAGTCAGGTAATGCTAATACCCTGATCAATCAGTGTTAGATGTGAATACAACCATGTAGGTATGAGTATGACCAGAAATCATTGAAAAGATAGAAGGAAAGTACAAAGAACTTTATTTTGACCTAAATGTTCTGTATACAATGCAATTCTTGCAGTGAAGAAGCAGAATGCCTTCACTAAATCAAGCAAGATTAGAGAATGGACAGCTCTTTGTACAAACAGATTAACAGGGCAGTAGCAAATATCTTCACATTATCAGGATTGCATTGACAATTGAAAAGAACAAATCGTACTCTGTGAATTTGAAATTGCTTTCCTAATGTTACATTCCAAACGTACTTGTTTATCTCTGGACTGTAGGAATTAACATCCAGCTACTTAATAGCAAAGGCTGACCTGTTGATTTATTTGAGGGATTAAGGCCAGTGTTACCATGTCTTTTGCCATAAAAGGAGGAGATGCGAGAGTAGAAGAAAGACTTTGAGCCCTCAAAGTCATAACAAAGTAATCTTAAAGATACCATTGTTTTTGCGATTCAAGTTTAAAGGAAAAAATTTTCTTCCTAGGATTGTCAGTCCATTAGGAATTCAGGACCTGTTTGCTGCTCTAATTTTCATTAACCAGATTATCTAGTTTGTTTGCTCTAGGGTGGTTTATTTGGAAAAAATTTAATGTAGGAAGAAGTGGAAACTTGGTCTTATACATGTGTCCTCAACAAAAATCCCTAATTATGTGTGATAGGGAAAATATCTTTTATGAAATAAAAAGAAAATGAGACCCCAGGGGTTTATGTATAATAAAATACTGTACTAACGTGTGGTTAGGATGCTGGAGTGGAATCCATGAAACCAGATACATTTCTTAAAATCCTTGCCCAAGAAGATTCACTGTAAGTAGTTAACTGTGGCACCTCGTGACATGTTAGTACGGAGAGGCAGAGACACTACACGTGGT
>NW_020955372.1:577003-695123 GCF_003031625.1 Empidonax traillii | reverse complement strand
GACCCCAGGGGTTTATGTATAATAAAATACTGTACTAACGTGTGGTTAGGATGCTGGAGTGGAATCCATGAAACCAGATACATTTCTTAAAATCCTTGCCCAAGAAGATTCACTGTAAGTAGTTAACTGTGGCACCTCGTGACATGTTAGTACGGAGAGGCAGAGACACTACACGTGGTCTCCCGTAACACTATGAGGAGACTAGATATAAGATAGATCTAGTCCAAAAATAGGTATATACATTACACAAAGTCTGTGTCTGGATACAGATCTATCAGACTGACATTAGTAGATCACTACTGTGGCTATCACCTGCAAGAGTGCAGCTACAAGGTTTTCAGACTGAAATTAGCTTGCCTTCCACCTGTTTGGACTGCTATTGTGTAAATTCATCTTGACTCATACTGATGTACTTCAGACAACCCTTTTAGATACTGACAGATGGTACTCTATACTCACCAATGAGGGATCAAAAGGTCTAGTCCCATGCCTTCTTTGACCCAAACATGCAATTCCTACCTCTATACCTTGAATACAGACTGGGACAGATGAACAACTCAAGTTGAAGCTTGACCTTATTGCACAACTAATAATGACAGGAAGGTCTGGATCAGTGAGAAAAAAACGGAAAGCATATCATTGTACACAGGCCTTGGGGGAATACCAGGAATAAGAAAAGGTTCTGTGTTGTGACTGTTTCTTTTAATCCATTTATGAATTTTATCTTGTGACTCTTGTGTGAACTATGTAAGTAATTTGACACAGTAGGAAGTGAGGCACCTGCAAAAACTCAAACAAAATGTAGGTGAAGGCGTCTGGATCACATTTTTAAGTGTTAAATTTTGCATAAGTTGCACTTCATGATTATAACACAATTTTGAATATAGCCCTGAAATTCCTTTGAATAATGGGGTGCTCAGAAATTGTTTTTAAGTTATTTATGACTTCTGAGTACTCTTCCCTCTTCCTTTCTTCCCTTCACTACATATGCTTCTTAATTAGGGCTCATCCTTTTAGAAATTAGAAACTCCATTTGTTTTGGCCTAGGGTTTCAATTTTTAAGGGAAAAGGTAATGCCCAAAGTTATTACTCAGTAATATATACAGAAGTGGTAATTTGATGCTACCATTTTGAGGTTTTTTATAAAAATTGTTGTCATTCCTTGGAAGTTACTATACTACCTATGCTACATATAATTTAGAGGCCTTGAGTCTCCAAAGATTTATTGTCATGATTAAACATCTGCTTAGCTCATTGATTTTTATGAAGTTACTTTTACTTAAAGTTAAGCATGTGAATATTTTATGTAAGAACAAGGCCATGACTTGCTACAGCCTAACAGGGTTAAATAGTCAGAAAAGTTTAAAATACAACAGTTGAAAGAGCTACATTACAAGAGCCTCAGTACATTAGGTTACTGCAGAGTGTGAAATACTTTGAAATATTTCTTTTTTAGAAGTGAAAAATATTTTCACTACTTACTAAATCAAGTAAGAAATTAAAATGTAAGTATAAATATGCTGAAGATAATGTATACAAACAAATAGGGTTAGTCTAAGAACTCAGGAATTTCTCCAATATTCTTTTGGTCAAAATAAAGTTTGCTGTTATATATAGATATATATAAATATTATATATGTATATTATATATATATATATTTAATATAATTACATATATATATGCTAAGCCCTGCACAGCCACTCACTAATTGCTGTGCAGTGGGGCGGAGGAGAGAAGCAGAAGGGTAAAAGTGAGGAAGCTCTAGGGTTGAGATGGTTACAATTTGATAGGTAAAGCAAAAGCTGAATACACCACAAAGCAAAACAAAAGCTGGAGCTGAATGCACCTCTCTACAAAACAGGGATAGGCAATCCCATTATCCTTCAGTGCCATGATAGTGCAGCATATACCTGGCTGTGTGCCCATGTCCCATGGGCTGCCTTCAGCAGCTTGCAACCTGTCCATGTGGTAGCTGGGTGCTAGAGACAGCACTTGGGAGAGAGAGACCTTCCCCTTTCCGCTGCTCATGGCCTTTGTCTGTGAAGAGATCACAAAGTCAGGCTGATCCAGGAAACAGTCTCAACCTGATCTTTGCATCCAGGAGGACCAGCTATGTCCACAAACAGCATATGTCCACAGCATCATGGAGGACCCCAGGGATGGCCAGGACCTCCTCAGTAAGCACCATTCCACAGGGTCTGAACTCAGACAAAACTGGGACCAGGGACAGGACCACTGACAGCCCCCAGCACTGGTGCACCATGGCAGGAGACAGGGGCAGAGATGAGGCTCAAGATGAGCTGTCGTGTGGACCCAAGAGGGGGATGAGCTTCCCACCGCATCCAGTCCAGGACTGGCTGAAGACAGCACACATGGAATGCTGGGCACAGGCACTTCCATAGGTCAGGGTACAGCCCAGCAAAACCAAAATGGGGCCTGTAGACCCTGGTCAAACAGTCCTGGATGAGGCTTTCAGGGACAGTGAGTCTGAGTGGCGCACTCAGGGGCCTGAGACTACATGTGTCCTTAGTGTGTTTCTGTGGAGCTCTCTGGGCCCCCAGAATCAGAGAGGAAAAGGGGATATAGATACCAGTCCCTGGAGTGAGCACTCGTGTCCTCCCACCTACCATCACATGGCTCAACTGAACGCTGAAATGAAACACAGTACGTAATAGGAGTGTGACACTGCCAAAGGCTTACAGGCCAAGAAGTAACACAAACAGAGAGCAAGAGAAAGGAATGACAGTGTATGGCTAGTGGCAGGTACCTAGTGTCATGTTGTTTCCATCCTCTCAGTCATGTTATGTTCTTCATTTGCTGCTTGGAGGAGTGTACCTATAGGAGGGTTGGTTCTCCTGTTGAAAGTTGAGAGGGTTAGTCTGTTGAATATTTGGGAGGATGAAGTAGTCTAGAATATTGCTGGGGATTATTAACCATATCTAGGGCTGCATCAAAAGATGCTAAACCATTAAGCTGAGCGAAGCGATTCTCCTCTTCTACTCCAGTCTCATGAGACCCTATCTGGAGTGCTGCGTCACGTCTGGGGCCCCCAGTGTAGGAATGACATGGACCTGTTGGATCAAGTCATGAACCATGAAGATGATCAAAGGGATGGAACATGTCTCCTATGAAGACAGGCTGAGAGAGGTTGCCCAGCCTTGAGAAGAGAAGGCTCCAGGGAGACCTGGCAGCCTACTAATACCTAAAGGGGGCCTATGACAAAGCTGGAGAGGGACTTTTTACAAGTGCATATAGTGACAGGACAAGGTGGAATGGCTTTAAACTGAAAGAGGATAGATTTGGATTACGTATTAGGAAGAAATTCTTTACTTTATAGGTGGTCAGGCAGTGGAAAAGGCTGCCCAGAGCTGCATTCAAAACTCACCCAGACTCAGTTCTGTGAAGTGGGCTCTAGGATGACCCTGCTCGAGCAGGGAGATTGGACCAGATTACCCACTATGGTGCCTTCCAATTTTACTCATTCTGTGAAATGAAAATTTCCAAATCTGCAGGAAAAAAATTCTAAAAAATGACTTTTCAGAAATATCTTAGGCAGAAGGACCTGTCTGGGAGAGTTCCTGTGACTGCCTGACAGTGTACCCAGAGTGTTTATCAATACATCAGTTCATACAAACAGTGCCTAACAATTGGTCTAGGTCCAACAAGAGATACCTAGAATAAGGATATGATGGTAGGACTGTCTGAGATTCAAACCTGAAGAGGTTCTGTTACATTTTGTTGAATGCATTGTTTGAAAACAGATAGCAGCTCAGTCATCCACTTTGTCTCAGATCAGCTCCTTGTCTCATTTTTGCTAATGGCAGATGCAAAGTTCTGGAACAACTCAGGGAACTGACAGCTGAGTGTGTGGGGTATGTGCATAGGCACAGCCCTGACATGCTGCTTATCCACAAATGTAACTTGAATTTCCTTGTATACAACAGTTATAATTTTCATTCAATAAATTTTGCTAGAGGGTCAACCTGTTTACAAATAGCAATTTCTTTTCAAAGACTGATATTTTAAATACAAACAAGACTAAAAAGGTATCTTCATGTAAATATATACATTCTCTTTTGTGAAAGCTCAGTTTAAGTATTTAAACAATAATGTCTTTAGAGACATGCTTAACACCATTTTCCCCTGTTTCTTAACAGATGTGTAATCTACTCCCAGGTGAAATAATGAGCTACAAGCAGTTACAGCAGCTGGAGGGGTATCCTTCCACTTTACCGAGTTAATCTTTATCAGCTGTAACAAGGTCATTCCTGACATATTTTGTCAGATCTGGTCTTAAGGGCTGCCAATCTTGAGTCTCTACAATTTAACTCAGTAACCTATTTAGTTCTTAGAAGTCCTTCTAATAGAAAATCTTTCTCAAAGTCTAGCTTAAAGTTTTCTTCCTTAATTTTCAGTCTGACACTTTTTGACTTCTCCACTATGGAAAATGAGAACAGAAGCTTTTTACATACATTAAAGCAGTTATCATGTCTTCAATTTTCTCTTCAGGCTATATCAACTCCTCTTACTAAAACTCTCTTACTAAGCCATAGGAGTTAGAACTCTGCCACCCTTATGGCCTTTTTTGCTGGATTTTCTCAAACTGTACTGCATTTTGGGTCTGAAAATATCATAACCACGCTATCTTTTACAATAGAGGATATGTATTTTGGGAATAGAAAGCAGATTTCTAAAATGGTAAATTGCTAAATGAAAGATGAGTGAAAAAAATTAGGGAGTTTCACATAGGAAATTATCATAAAACATATGGATAGAAACAGTTTTAATTGTATGGGTGCTGCCAAATCCAGCTTTGAGTTTTGAGTTTTATTCATTATTACAAAAGTTCAGGGAGCATAATCCTGTAGTCATGGATTCAGCAAAGTTACATAATCATGAAAAGTATTGTGGGAAAGAAGTTCATTTTTCATTAAGCGAGTGGACTGACGAAAAAAAAAATAGGCCAAGGGCTTTTGTGTTCCATATAGTCATGGATCCCATGCTTATTATTTTCTTCTCATATCTTTGCCATCCTTGCCAGCACAAAACTTGCGCATCACTTCTGATCATTCTCCCAGGACCAGTTCCTGGTTGCACTTTGTGATTTAGAATTGAGCTCTAACACGACAGGTATAGAAGGAAGGAAAGTTAGAGGTAAATATTTGCATTGATCACTTTTCCTGCTCGTTTTCTCCCAACTGTTTTGGATCATAAAAGCGGCATCTTGCACAGCACTGATATTAGGCATATAGTTTATTACATGAAATTCTTACACAATGCTTATTCTTCCACCTAGAAAGTTCTTAAACTACCATTTGTTAGGTTTTTGAGAGGCAAACTATGGAAAGATCAATTTGTACTTGTCTTGTGTCTTAAATTCTTTACCCTCATATCTGCAACTGAAGAAAGAACAATTTTTGTTCTGATCCAGTATCACAATTCTCATTGTTACATTAGATGTTTCTTTTAATGATCACTTCATTTTATATCATTAATATCTCTATAAAAATAATCAGAAACCATAGCTATTACATTCATCTAACATCTTAATTTTTCCCTTCTGTCACTAACTCCTCTTCCTCATAATTTTCCTTTTTTTTTTTGGCTTTTCATATTTTGCAGTTTCCCTTTTTCCCATTACCTCTTATCTGTTTTGTTTCACAGATAAAAGAAAATAAAGACGAGGACACAGAAAGTAATTTCCACCATTTTTTGGTCTATAGTGTTTATGTAATACTTTTGCTGTCCTTATTCGTCATCTGTCTATCTTTCTCTTGTGCTTTTAGGACAATGATTGTGCTTGTTTTGCTAATACTGCTAATGTTTTTAACAACATTCCTGAAGTTTTAATTTCCCTATTCCAGTTCCTATATTAGAAAAACCACACTAATAAAAACACTACACTTGCACTGCCAATTCCATCTGGTATGTCAGTGAGATTCCACCCAGACGACACTCAGAAGCAGCATTGTCACAATCCATAAAATTCAGCAGGAACTGTAATAATTAGGATAATATTTTTTATTCCTCTGATTATAGTAGCTTTCTTATTGTGCTTTCATTGCTGGAATAACTTCTTGTTCATATTTTCAGCCTCTCTGATGAGTTTTATCAACTGAAAGAATATTTTTGAATGTACAAAATTAGAAGGTAAAGTGTGCTCTTCATGGATTTGACAATTATCCACTGCCACTATAATGTCCTTCATTTTATCTAAAAGTTTGTCCTTGAACAAATTCCAGGCCTCTTCTGTTCTCATTGTGCTTTGTGATGATCTTTGCCTTTTCATTGATTCAGCACTTACCTTTGAGCCTTACTTTTCAAATATGTTGAATTTGCCTTTTATCAGCTTAAAAATGTGAATCTCATGCATATTTACATTGCAAGCTGTGGCAGCTCTGGAAGAGGTCAGTTGTGTCAACTGCTCTATACATCCACAAGAAACTCTATTATCTCTTGAACAGACACAGCTTTATTATGTGTAAAAGTAAGCATATTTATAATATTACCTCATTCTGAAACTAAGAGTTTGGGGGTTTAGTTCTATAGTTTTAAATAAGAAGGGTCTTAAATGAATGCTGAAAAAGAAGAAAAGTAAAGTTTGATTGAAAAATCTTTGTTCCATTGTAGTTTTGTGGCTGCCACCAAGGAATAGTGTTAGTTTTAAAATTATAACTGTGACTTCCTTGTTATTGTGATATCAGTTTTTCTGATTATAGGATGATAAGGGCAAACAATTTTGATTAAAAAAACACAAACAACAGGCAATAATTGGTTGATAATCTGTTGAATCAGATATTTCATAGGCTAGAACCTGATTCAAAACTCTTCTTTGTAGTACTGTTCTTTGCAGTAAAAGGACACAAAATATTTATATATCTTTGCTTTTAATTTTATCTCTTCTTTTATGTAGCTGGACTTAGTCTGTGATCTCATTTTAAAAGCATGCATTTGTTTATGATGATCACCACTGGGGTAAATTTTTGGTGAGATTGTGTTTTGTCTTGAATTGGATTTAAAGCTCATAGGGAGAGTCGGGGCAAAGGAAAAATTACTCTAATACAGTACCTGAACTCAAGCCTGACCTTCAACATTTCAAAGTAGGAGTTGCATGAAAGAGGAAAAGATGAGAACAGCTGAAAAGCTAATATGAGGAGAAACAACTCAAAGTTTTGCAAAAATACATAATAAAATTAACTCCTGCTGGGAACTGTTTTATTTGTTTTAGGGAAATCCCTACCTATCCATAAATAAATTCTTATGTTCCCTCTGCAGGTATTTTGCTGGTTCCTATGATCACTGAGTTATATCAATTGCTTATTCTGATACGAACACTTGTCTCTCTTTTACAGTGCAAATATATTTGTTATGTTAAAAGATATAGAATATAAAAAATATTACAAGAATATTTTGGAAGCATTATGGTAATGACAGGCTAAATTTATCCAGAAGGAGGCTCTAATATCCAAAGAAAAATAAGCTCCAACTCTTCCCAGTGCAGGGAAAAGTATTTAGAAAGTAGAAATAACTGTAATTAATCACTGACAGCATCTGGCAAACACTTTAAACCCTGTTGTGTAGCTTTTAATTCTATACATAAGTTAGCAATGAAAAATTAAAGTTACTATCTTAGGAAATTATTAAGGGAGATATTTTAATGCAAAAATATAGAAAAGTAATTTAAAAGGAAGCAAGACAATACATGACATTTTTACATTGAGTTAGAACAGACTTGTGACAATTTCATAAAATATTTTGATAGAAGGAAGAACACTTTGATTGAGATGTTTATTTTTTTAAAAGTTCTTATTAACACATGCCTCTGTCTTGTTAGACTGTGAAATATATTGTTCCATGGTCTAATACAGCAGAATTCAGAAAAGATTTCTGTGTCGTGTAACAAGGCACTTATTTTATATGTTACATAAATTTCATATTTAAGGAGTTTACCTTCATTGAACTATTAAAAAATATTCTCTACTATAGGAAGGAAATTATTAGTCTTCTTCAAAAGGAGGTGTTTGAAAAGGCAGTATAGGAATTGAATCATCAGATATGTTTCTTGTGTCACAGAACCTACCTATTTTAGAAAACTGCCAGTGTTATATCTTCCATTTCTCCAGCCAAATAAAAAGAGAAAATGGAAAAGGGTTTTAACTCTTGTTTTAGACTAAAGTGTTTACTGTGTTTGGAAATGCATTTTCTCAAATTTCCCTTTGGAACTTTTTCATTGTAGGAGATGCTAGGAAACAAGGTAACTAGAATTTAAGTTCTTTACCCAGGAGTGTTCATTGCACTGAGTCATTTCTCTGCTACCATTCATGTTCTCAAAGTTTCAGCAGAGATTATTACAGTGACAGGGAAGGCATTCAAACATAAAAAAACTAGCAAGAAATGCATTGGTTTATTGTTCCTGTTACGTATCTACCCAAGGTGTCTTTCTGTCACATTCTGATCTTTTTGGTTTGCTTCAATTAATAAAAGTAACTAGCCCTGGTCTTTGTTTTATTCCTATTAAAACACAGAGTTTAATATGGGTAGGAAGAAAACAGATGTACTTGAAACAAACCAGGAAAAAATATTATTCCAAATATCATTCATAATTCAGCATATTTTAGAAAAAAAATATTTGCACACATTTACAGACTCATTTGAATGACTTTTTACATTTATTCATATTGAGTAGCCTCATCTTTGGTAACAACTGTCAGTGAAAGTTTACTAAAGTAAAGTTTACTAAAGTAAAGATGGCTTTCATTATCAGTAACTATGAAAATCTGGTCCTTACACATCTGGCATTTGTTTTTAAACTACTCGGTACCCTTAATTAGCACAACGAAAGATTAATCTTTAACCTTGTTTTGCAGACATTTAATTTTTAAGGAAGTGATTCTAAATGGTCAGAAAGCATAAGGCATACTGTCATTGCCAATCACATGAACACTGCACCGTAAAAATGACATAAACATTAGCCAGGTGCAGATTAGGAAGGGCAGCTAATTTAGTTCTTTAATGTTTGTAAGCACTTCCACTAAACGACATGCTATGGGGGGAAAAAAGTAATTTTTTTTTTATTTCTGTGCTAGGAAGAAAGTGGAAATGGTATTTGAAACTTTGTTGATATCTAGTAAGGGCTCTATTTGGCTACTGCATTTTTTCACTCTGTTTCTTTCTATATTTTTCATTTGTATTTTTTAAATTTTCAGAGAACTTTGAAATTAATAATTCAATGTGAATTATTCCTCTATTGGAGTTTCTGCAATAAGACTGCGGTGAATATTTCTGTTTGTAGCAAAGGCTCTATCACAAGGCAAAGGAGTTTTATTTCTTTGTGTGTGTGTCAATTGAGACAATTTATTTGAAGACTTTGAGAGTGAAAGAAGGCGCTACAAGCAAAAAGAGGTTAATAAAAGTCAATATCTTCCCTTTGAGCAGTGTCAATCAATTTGAGTGAAATAGATTCCCTACTTGTTCCATAAGAAAAGTACTTTGTGTCACAAATGACCTGGAGAATTCTTGGGTGTCCTCATTATCAAGAAATATCTGGTGTTTTGGTCTTGCAGTCCCTATTTAATTGGTAAAGGCTTATTTGTCTTAAGCCATCTGTTTCCATTAGAAAATGTAGAAGAAAATATAATTTTATTACATTATGGTATAATGAAAGATAAGTAGCAATTGCCAGCTTTCCTGACAATATTCATCATGTAAGTTAGATTTGGACTTATAGAAGTAGAAAACATCCAAATACTAATGTATTTTAAAATAAATTATTCAAATTAATATTTTATGTTTAGGTAACAAATCTGCACCCAGTTACCTAACAAATTTTTTTTTTTTTTAATGTAACATATGGTTACTATATAGTTAGGACATCAGGCTACAGTGGGCTTTAGTTGGGGAATGCTAAGGACTGCTTTCTCTGAACTTTCATAACAGGCTTATTTTGTCTGGTTTTTGACAATAATTTTTCATTGTTTTTTTAGTTTTAATCTCCAGTCTTTTGGCTTAATTCTTCTCTCTTTATTTTGCTGATCAGTAAAAATATACAACCTCTGTGCTAAGCAATGCTAGAAAGAGTTCCTCTGAGGCATCTAATGAGGTTTTTTGTTTGTTTTTTTAAGGCTTTTTAGAGTGTTTCTTAGTCCTTATTCACATCAGTCTTCATGAGGGAGACATGTTAAAATCTCACACATTCTTTTTCATCCCTATCATAAATTTTGTATAATACACACACTACAATACACAGTTTGACTGTAATTTGGTCCCTTGATGACAGGCTCCAAAGATCTTGTTTCTGCCTACAACCTTTGACAAACTGTCGTCTTACTACAGGGCCAACTCCTCTGCTAAATACTGTATTATTAATACTGGGTGGGGGTAGAGACGAAATAAATGGCAAAATTTCCTATAGAAATTTGATAAAGTATAGTGTCCCTGCTTTCAGGAATGAATAAATGTTATATATGGGCAATTGCAGACAAGATTTGAATTATTGAAAATACCTATGCCTGTTGGTGAAACACTAAAAAATATATTCTTAAAAAACTTAACTCTTTATCTTCCCTTTTTGTGTTGCTGCATGGAGGATGTTGTATTCTGGACCACGTAATTGCTGTTGTCCTGCTTTCTTATTCTTACACATTAAGGACAAGGAAAGACAACTGACCTACACAAAATTTTTGTATAGGTTAAATATCTGCAACTTGAAAGCATTGCCAGAAAGCATGGCATTCTTTACCCACTAGGCTTCATCTGCTCTTCTTACGGCCACATCTATAAAGAGTAGAAATAGATTAACAAAAAGGAAGAAAATTCCAGGATGATATACATAGCTCATCTTTCTCTTCACCATTGACAATGTCTTAAAAACTCTATTCTGTCATTTTCTTCACTAGAGAAACATGAATGCAGTTTGCCACACAGGTGTTATAAATAGGTGATAAATGAAAATGGTATTTGGTCCCACAATAGGTTAAATGAACTTTCCAGATGTTCTGGTTTTTGATTCAGCTGAAATATCCTGCAGTGGGTTCAACATCTGTAGAAAATGAGTGTCCAACCAGTATTAATTAATTTAGTGTATCTTGTGATAATATTACCCTTGATGAGTTCATTTGCTATTGCTGTAATTGTTTTAAGTGCTTTGGTAGGATTTCCAGAGTAATTCAGTATTAATTAAAAGGATCCATGTTGTTCAGAATCCCCTGATACACTGAGTACTTCAGTGTAATGGAAAACATCAAAGTCCTCATCAGAATGAACAAATCCCTTCTTGTTCAGAAAAATAACAACGCAGAAAAAGAAATAAAGAAGTCAGCGCAGAGTAAGCCTTCCTCTCTTCCATGCTGTGCTTCAGATTCTCAGACAGTTCTTTGGAGTAGACATTGTGCTCCTTACCTGTGATGACAATAAAGTGGTCGTGATGGCTGAGATACAGAAAGTTACCTAGTTCAGTGTTGTTGCTATAGGGTGAGCTTGCAGTTCACCTGCTAGGACTTACTGACAGATAAGAGACCTTTCAATGAAAATGGTAATAGAAGGATAGGGTCTTTTATTCAGTAAATTATATGAGTGACTATTCTTTTACCATGTTTAAATGCAAAACACATGAAATACAGTTTTGTTTTCAAGTTGTTAAGTTATATGATAATGCACCCCATGATTTTCACAACCGCGACAGGAGTTTATTGCCATTCTAGATTAAAAAAAAAAAAAACAAAACCAAACAAAAAAATCAAACAAAAACCCAAACAAACAAAAACAAACAAACAAACAAAAACAGAATTAAACTTGAAATAATTCAACTGTTGCTTGAAAAATGGTGATCTGTGACTGAGTCAGGGGGAGGGAATACTCTTGTACTGTTATTGTGAGTTATATAAGTATTTCAAGGAGATATTAATATGCAAAACACAGGCTGTCTTTATTCTAGTCTTCTTTAGGGATAAGAAAGAAAACCGAACCAATCAAACAAAATACTGCAGAGCTGTAAAGGAGAGAGCTAGTGCCTTTCCAATTCTTTGCACCTACATTTCCAGAGAACTGAGACATGTTTTGCTTGAAACAAAAAATCCCTTTAAGTAAGCTTTTTGTTCTATTTTACTAGCATGCCTCAAACATTCTTCTAAAGCAAACCCCAAAGTACGGCACACCACTAAACTTAAATTTCTATTTTAGTACTTATTATCATATTTTTCAATTATTATCATATTTTACATCATGCGATTTCCTTCAGTACTTTAAATTACATTTGTAAGGAGAGAATAATAACATGTTGCTCTGTTACGTTGACCCATCTCACAACATAAAATGATGAGAAATTGAATATATAAAATGAAGTGACTCAGTATTAGAACAGTGACCCTGAAACCTGCTATAAAAAAATTAAATACCTTTATTTTATTCCTTTTACACTTTTGACGTGACTTCTAAAAGGATGAACTGCAGGATAATATTGAAAATCTCTCTGGCTTAAGTTTGAGAATAAAATAGGAATTATGATTTAAAAATATCTGAGTGTACCATTATTGTCTATTTAAAGAAAATAAAATTTGACAAAGGAGAGATTGTATAATGCAAAATGATGTGGACAGAAGACATGGAAATTCCAGAAACTAGAAATTAAGAAATTGATGGGAAATCAATAAAAGGTTTCATGAAGAAAATCACATATCTCTGGATGCATCTGAGATGCATGAGATCAGTGATGAAAATTTGATGATGATGCAGTGAAGACAAATGCAGGTGGATAGCAGTGTACCCTTATCAAGCTGATAGCAGAGACGGAAGAGAAAGTATTGGAGGATGAGGGAGAAAAATGTAGAAAAAATAAATCACAAAAAAAAAAAAAGTGTGATTTCTGAGCCAAGAGTACATTGCCTAGCACTGAAGAGATAGTGGATAATGGCAAGTGGACTCAGGAGCTGAGAGTTCATGGAGAGACAGTAAGCAAAAAGAATAAGAATTTAAATATTTTAAAAGTACTTGTAGAGATTGCATGCTAAATTGATGCAATTGATTTTGATTTGGGTTGGATTCTTTGTGGATTTGTTTTCTTTTTTACTTAAAAGGACATTTCTTTAATCAGAAAATTAATTGTGAAGAATGTTGGCAAGGAGCTCCTACTACTAATTCTTTGTTGAACTGGTGTCTACCCATAGTCTAAAAAAGACATATGGTAAAGCTTTTCCATTTGATTGAGATGAGAGCCTCCTTTTTGCAATTATTATACTATATTTCTCTTCTATATCTCTTTTAGAAACCATTGCCTGACCCTGGGTGGTATATAAGAGTGTTATAAATCATGGAGGTAAATAAGGAATATTATCACTATATCATACAATATGAGAACATGGAAGGATCTAAAGACATTCTCAGGTAATAGGTTTAAAGAAGGCAATTTTGATACTTTTTCACTCAGCACAAGACTTTCCAAAAAGTCAAGAAATGTTTCAACAATTTCTTGGAAAAATGGTCCAGCTGTGCCCATCAGGCATCACATTTCAATATAAGTGCAGCTGTAAAAGGCCTACACTGTAGTTTTCTGGAAGAAGAAGAAGAGCAAGGCCAGCCCTGTGCACATCCTGTTTTATATTCTTCCACACATACAAGTTACAGCCTGCTAATAGAGGTGATATACTTTATTGTTACTGCTCTTATGGCTTTATACACTTCACTTGGTAAAACTTAGGTAGCCCAGAATCTGCGAAATAATTTATTTTGGAAATAACTAATCTTTGATATTCAGATGACAATTTTCTACTACAACTCTGGTTTTTTTTCTACTACAGGAACTTTTTCTCAGCAATTTCAGATTTAACTCTGTTCTTGTTTTGACTTAAAATGAGCTCTGTTTCGGTTTAGCAGTGACTGGTCTCATGTTTAAACCCTTTTTATTAATAGTTGTGTTTGTATGTCTGGAATGATTCTCAGTACATGAGTTTAGGAAGGAAAGGGCTAATATCTTTCATAGGTAACATCTGAAGTCTCTAAAAGAGCTAAATCAAGACAAGCTATAAAACACAGACAGAAGCATGTTTCAGAAGGTTATATTCATGGTTCTAGTATCAGAGGAATTTATAGCATAGAGTTTCTATAATTCCTAGAAAGATTTAAATGTACATTTGCAAGTATTCCTAGGGCTGTGAAATACTTAACTACTCAAAAGACATTATTCCTGTTCTATGAGTTAGCATGTAGTGATCTAAATTTATAAAAAAGTGTTTCTGAAAGATTCATGTTAAGGGTAATAATGAGTTTTTTATCCAGATTGTTTCTAGAAATATAAATGAATGGTTTAATTAAAATAACAGCAGCAACAACAAAACAAAAAAAAGCCCACCACATACATTATGTTTTCTGAGTTCAGATTTTTACATAACCAGTAAGTAAACAGTATCCCTGGTATAAAAGAACAAATTTATATGCATCTGAAAGTGCCCGGACTCCATAGTAAATGAAAAATTATATAAGGCTCAGAAAAAAAAGGTTCTCACACAAAACCCATGGTCATACAAAGCTGAAGTCTAGAGAGTGGAAAAAACAGTCTATCGGAACATTTCATTTTATAGCTGTATTGCTAAAGTGGTACAGAGAGAATATTTTCTAAAAGAATACCTCATTGTTTTAGCTCATTCTTTCGTTATCTTGTAAAAAGATCACTTTCAACATAAATCCTAGCAGGAAGATAACGGACTTGACTGTACATTTTCAAACTACTTTAAAAGAACTAGGTGTTCCCAAGAAACATCTATTTCCCTAACTTTTTTACATTAAACAACTCTTCATAATATCTTTCATTATGCCAAAAAGATAAATGGTTATCTTAATAATAATTCAAATACCCAAAAAAAGTGTACAACCACATTCTATAAAAGGTGAAGCAAAATGATACAGAATATGACTGGGAATTATATTGTAATTTGTGTAGATATAAATTTATGAATTTTTGTGTGATGAATTTTAATGGTTTTACAACATTGTCCTTGAGCACTAAAAGCCTGGTTTGGTTTTTTGTTTGGTTTTGTTTGTTTGTTTGTTTTTAAATATTGTTATGTTTGTAAATGTCTGGAATGATAACATATTTCAAGTTATTTTCTGAATTCAAAAGAGCTTTGGGTATCTGAACAGAGAAAAAAAAAGCATTTAAGCAGGGAACAGAAATAAAATTTACATTAACTCTCTTGTTCGATCACATGATGAGGAATATTACAAGCTTGTACCTGAATTATATTTGTACTGCTTATCCTTCATAGCAGTAACCAACAAGATACAATTCTTACTATCAGTATTGGATAGAGAGATTCTCTTGTACCTCAGGTTGCAGACTTGAATCATACATAGTGTTCAGAAATGTTTTGGGGCCCTGGTGCATTATGCCACTGAGAAATACGGAGTAAAATTCCATCTATAGATGTCTTTTAATATTCTTGTCTTTCCTTTTCAGAAAAAGGCACATACTTGTGCACGAGCAGTGTTTAACAAACAGTGCTGGAAACACCACAAATGTCAGTGCTTGCCTTCCTTGTAGCTCTGTCTACCCATATGTAAGGCAGGATCAGGAACGTGTATCCTGAGAAACAGAGCCCTGAGAAGCCAATAGACCTTGAAACTCTGTGGTACCCTTTCAAAGGAATGGACTTCACAGGGTGACTTCCTCTGACCTGTAGAGGATAATCTGAAAGGCAATAAAACTGGCTGAAAAAGCTCTTTAAAACTGATGCCTGGTCAGAAGTTCAGACTGGTTACCTTGCTTCCTGTAGTTATGCTTTGGGTGTGTGTGGCAAGGTTTTAGTAACGAGTGAACTGCAAAGTGATCCACCCTGGCTACCCTTTTTCTAGCTGTCTCCACGACACACCCACTGCAGGACACAGCTGAGCCTATCAGCCAAGTTCGTGATGCCTCTGAAAACATATTTAAGGAAGGGAACAAATGCCAGACAAAGGGCAGTGTGAGGGAGCTAAAAAAGGGAAAACCAACAATGCAAATGCCAAGGTTAGGGATGGAGCAGGGAAGGAGGTGCCTCCAGGAACCAGAGAAGAGATTGCTCCACAGACAGTGAGAGAGAATATGATGAAAGAGGGTGTCCCACTGCAACTCATGGAGAACTGTGCCGGAGCAGATATCCACACTGTGACCAGTGGACAACCCTATGCCAGAACCCGTGGATATTTCCTGAAGCCCCCCTTATGAGCAGGGGAAAGGTCTGAAGAAGAATGATCAGCACAGAGGAGGTGCTACAGACTGATCTTGACGTCCCACTCACCATCTCCCTTGTGTCACTTGAGGCAGGGAGCGGTAGAGGAGTAGGGACTGAAGGAGTGGAGCTGCATCTGAGGAAAAGATGAGGGTAAGATGTTGGTTTAAATTTTGCCTTTGCTTCTCACCATCTGAATCTATTTTAATTGCCAATAAATTCCATTAATTTTCAAAAATAAGCTTAGAGTTCATCTCTGGTAACATAGCCAGTGCCACTTAACAGCTCTGGTTGAGATTGACATCTTAAATTGCCATGCTCCATCTGCTTTCAGAGAGTGGGCCAATTTACAGAGGAAGTGTGCCTACATCATAGATCATAGAATGGTTTGGGTTGGAAGGGATTTAAAGATCATGTTGTCTGACCCCTCTGTCATGGGCAGGACAACTTCCAGTAGTTTACATTAATCAAATCCCCACCCAACCTAGTCTTGAGCACTTGCAGTGATACGGCATCCACCTGTTCCAATGTTCCGCTACTCCCATCATAAAAATTGTCTTCTTTATGTCCAATCTTAATCTACCTTCTTTTAACTTAAAACCATTGTCCCTTGTCCTGTCACTATGGCCCTGCTATAAAGTCTCTCTTTGTCTTTCTTATAAGCTCCCTTTTAAGTGTTGGAAGGCTGCTATAAGATCTCCCTGGAGCCTTCTCTTCTCCAACCTAAATAACCCCAACTCTCTCAGTTTTTCTTCAATTGAGAAGTGTTCCAGCCCTCTGATAATTTTCATGGAGTCTTGCTCAAGTGAAATCTATTTTGCTTATTGATAAGTGATATCTCTTTGCTTATCTTACATACTATTTGCTTCCCCTGTCCTGTTGAGGAGTGGGAGGGACAGAGCACCTGGAGTAGTGTCTGGTGTGTTTCTATGTATCAGGACATCAAAGCTAGCAAAATTCTGATGGAATTTTATTGCTTGTTTAGATGGCATTATTTATAAGTGCAGGTGAATCATTTCAGTAACTTCATTCCCCATCTCAAATACAAGTGGAAATCACAAGAAAAAAAAAGAAGAAAATAAAAAGTGAATACCCCTAACAATAGGAAGCTTAAAGTTCGCATTGTAAGGTAAATTGTAAACATTGTTCCCTCTGGATGGGAGCTACACATTTTCCGACAGTGTTCTTTCCAGATCCTTCTACCACCACCCCTGCAGTTAATATAGACTAGCTTATATATAAATTATACTTATGTCAGTAAATGATTATCTTGGTACATCAACATAGTTTATTTGAAAGCATTTTATTTCTGTCTCCATTGTCCATTTCCAACCTTTCAGTGGATGTATTCATGGACATGCTATTTGAATTGTTATTTCTAGGCAGAATCTATGATTATGAAGAATAGCCAGATCACTGATGTGATTTTCTAGTTGCTGTGTGAAAAGCAACCACATAAAATCAGGTGGATATTTTTGCCTAGAGCTCTGTCCTGTATACTTTATCTTTAAAGTGTGGTTAATTTACCAAACCTGGAATCTATAATAATGAGTAAAATATTGTGAAATACAGATTTTTTTACATTATTAAAATCATCTAGCAACTCTGTAACAATAACCTTGAATTCATGCTATCACATGGATGTTAATGGTAGAAATTAGAACTGAAAATAACCATTTGGTCTTCTGTTTCATGTAGTCACTAGATTGTTCCCTAAAGAATATTTTCCAGTGCTTTGTCTCACCTAGACTTAAATGTACTTAGCAAAGAAGCTTCTACTACTTTCCTTTGGAGATTGTGTCACCATGTAATAGATTTCACTATTGGGAATCTTTACCCTATTCAATCGCAGTAAAATATTGCACCTTCACTGAAATTTGAAAGAGGAAAAACATGACAAAAGCAAAAATATGTATTTGCTAGAACCTAGCAAGAGAGCTCACTAAAAACCAAGGATGTCACATCTCTTAGAAGCTCATACCTTCTGTTATGAGCTATAACCTTCTGTTATTTAAACTTGCTGTGAAATATGTTGTTGCATTTTTAATCACATTTTCCTAAGATATAGGTAAGTCCTTTTTGTTCCCTTTGACCATACCAGTTCACTCTTATTTAGCACTTCTTATTTGTAGTTCCAAGATTGCCTTGCCTTTGAAAATAAGCTGCTGAAATATCCACATAGCCATCAAATTTCTATAAGTCAGATTTATTAAAAACAGAGAAAATGGATGTAAGACAAATGAAGTCAAGGACAAATGGATGACTGGGCCCAGAGAGTGCTGGTGAATGGTGCCACATCCAGTTGGCGGCCGGTCACTAGTGATATCCCCCAGGGATCAGTGCTGGGCCCAGTTCCCTTTAATATCTTTATTGATGATCTGGGTGAGGGGATTGAGTGTACCATTACTAAATTTGCAGATGACACCAAGTTGGAGGGGACTGTTGATCTGCTGGAAGGCAGGAGGGCTCTACACAGGGACCTAGAAAGACTAGAGAGATGGTCTGATTCCAACAGGATGAGGTTCAACAAGGCCAAGTGCCGGGTCCTGCACTTTGGCCACAACAACCCCCTGCAGCGCTACAGGCTGGGCACAGAGTGCAGCCAGGAGAAAGGGAGAGCAGCCAGGCGGAAAGGGATCTGGGAGTCTGGATTGACAGGAAGCTGAACATGAGCCAGCAGTGTGCCCAGGTGGCCAAAAAGGACAATGGCATCCTGGCCTGGATCAGGAACAGTGTGGCCAGCAGGAGCAGGGAAGTGATCCTTCCCCTGTACTCAGCACTGGTGAGGCCACATCTGGAGTACTGTGTCCAGTTCTGGGCCCCTCAGTTCAGGAAGGACATTGAGGTGCTGGAGCGGGTCCAGAGAAGAGCAACCAGGCTGGTGAAAGGACTTGAGCACAAGTCTTATGAGAAGAGGCTGAGAGAGCTGGAGTCGTTTAGCCTGGAGAAGAGGATGCTCAGGGGAGACCTCATCACTCTCTACAACTACCTGAAAGGATGTTGTAGCCAGGTGGGAGTCAGTCTCTTCTCCCAGGCAACCAGCAGTAATAAAAGAGGGCACGGGCTTAAGCTTTGCCAGGGGAGTTTTAGGTTGAATATTAGGAAGAAATTTTTTACAGAGAGAGTAATCAGACATTGGAATGAGCTGCCATACAGGGATTCACTGTCCCTGGAGGTTTTTAAAATGCAATATGATGTGACACTTAGTGCCATGGTCTAGTAACCACAGCGGTGTTGGATCAAGGGTTGGACTTGATGATCTCGAAGGTCTTTTCTAGCCTGGCTGATGCTATGATTCTGTGATTCTATGATTCTACGATGTGTATCAAGATGTCATAACCTTTATGAGGCATTATCTTCTTAGCCCCTAGGGAAGGAACAAACTTCCATAAGTGACAGAATAGGTAATTATTTTTCAAATTAATGGATTAGGGGCAAAGATGAGAATAGTAGTTACACACATTACTAGATCACTGACTTGAAAACACCAAACTGGCTGACAGATATACATACAGTCACCTATTCCTAACATGTTCCTGGCACACAGCCTGTAGAATATTTTGAGTGGTGCTAGGATTCAAGAAATTATGTACACTTGGTGGTAAAATAGTCTAGGCACTGTCCAGCTATATGATATGAGGATACATGAAGATAACAGAGTAAGGTAAAGGGCAGAAGAGGGAAAAAAAATAGAACTGTTTATGTGGAATAAGGTTTTACTAGCAAGTTAGAGTGTTACAGAGAAAAAATACATAGAAATTGCAGAGAAGGACAGACACACACACATGCACACCCTCCCACACCCTTCCATGCACAATCCTGGACAACTGCCCTAGCAGGTCAAAAGAATGAAGGGCTCCAGCAATATGCAGAGAGAGGGAAAGCTGCTGCTCTTGGAGCAGGCAGCAAAAGAAGACAGCTCTCTCACTGCTCCAGTGATCTCACATAATTTCTGCAGGAATAATTCCTATGATAAATACTTCTGTCTCCATACTCCCATTCCAAATCCTGTCACTTTATACAATGTTTGTGCTTCTAGGCAGTTTTAGCCTTTGGTTTCTGCCCACTAGACTGCAATGCACATGGAGGGTGTTACTTTCATAGGCAGGTGCCTTGTACTGTTGCTCAGCTATTTTTTCTTGCTTACCTGTTTCTTTTCTTTAGTATGCTGAAAGCAGTGTTTTTCCCACTGTCAACGTTGTACTTCTTCAATGACCAGTAATTAACTGACCATCTGTGGGTTGTTTGTAGGTCTAGGTCCTCTGTTTTTAAATACGTTTTCAGGGCACTTGCTAATGTCCTGTGTTTAAACTCGACGTCATAACAAGAGACACCTGGTACCAAGCTCAAGTTCACACAGTGAGTTCTCATAATGAGTTGGTAACATGCTTCAAAGGTCAGGACATTGAGTCTTTGCACATTTGGCATAAGCTTTTGTTTGCATTTTTACTGGGCCACTATTCTCTAAACTAGAACTTCTTTTTTGTTGGATATATAGATGGTAAGGAGTGGGAAGGAAATAAAGGAAAAAAAAGTCACCTTCACTACCAGTGAGAGCATCCCTTATTGCCTTTCTACCTGTCTAATCAGGTCAAAATATTTCTCGCCAAAGATCTTGCTCTATTCTTGGAGGAGGCAGTTTCTTCAGCTGAAGTACAAGTTTTGTACTTTAATTAAGAAATTTTAAAGAGAAACAGGTGTTTCAGAAGCACGTACAGTTTCAATTTTCAGCTTTCAAAGAATTAAGCCTACTGTCCTCCATTTCATGCAGTAAAACCTAGCTTGGCAAGCTTCATTACACTGCTCTCAGAGCAACAGAATATTTGGAGAAGTACACAGAATAATTATTATATCTTAAGCCCACAAGAGGCCCAGGAGAAATGTCGAGTGACAGAAAATACTAGTCCTGAGCAGGATGCTAGGATGTTTTCTGCAAGGTTAAGGTTGTGTACTGGCAACTGCTTGTAACACAGAGCTGCACTCAGAGGAGTATTCTAGTGAGCATGTTGTTCTGCATACTGTGACCCTGCTAAGTCTCACTTCTTCAGCCTCTAAAGAGCAGCAGCTCTCTAAAACATAATGAATGTTTCTAATGTAGCAGGAAAGCAGAAAATCATTCCCATTCGTGTTAAAAAAAAAAAAAAAAAAAAAGCAATGGAAACCTGATTATTGTGGTTTAAGACCAAATCACAGCATGGATACTGAATGCATGTGGATACCAAAATGCTTTAATTATAGGTATATACAACTTTATGAATTACTCAATGTCCATGTAGTACAGCAGTCCCAGCCATGAGATGTGCATTTCTTGGACTGGGCCACGGGGTCTGAGGTGCTGGACTCATGGTCATGGTCCCAAATACTGCTGCACAGTCATGGGTTCCCTTCAGTTTCACAGGATCTCGTTTTTCTGGATTCCTGCTAGAATATCTTCCTTTGGCATCTCTGAGTATTCTTGATTGTCCTCATTTATATGGCTGGGTAGAAAATATCTCATTAATTAGTCTGATCAAATTGCACTCTTTTTCCAAATTGCAGTCAGTGTTATGTCAGAGTCTGCTTGTTCTGGATACTTCAGGACATCTTCGCACTTGATGATCAGCAGGTTGCTTTTATAGTTTGACTATGCCCTTGAACTCAAAACCAAATATTCCATTGTTTGGAACAGATGGATTGTTATATTTTGTTTACCTCTACTAAAAAAAAAAGTTGTTACATTGCTTTTTGCTAACATTTATGCTAACTAGGCTAAATTTATGATACCTACCTGTGTGGGAGAAGAGAGATTTTTTCTGTGCAAAAAATTTTGAAGACCTTTTCCTTTTCTGTAGCAAGTATATGCCTGTCATTCTGTGAGTTGTGCTCCCACTTTATCTTCTGCCTACAACCCACAGGCAGTTTTCTCAATAAATGGAAAGATTTGTTGTAAAAAAAATGTGTCCATTAAAAACTCACTGAATGTGAAGCTTTCTGACATTCTGAAGGTTTTCTGTTGTGGAATGTATTACTGAAGATACCATTGCATATTGCAATGAGACATGTTCCCATTTCTACAGTGGTCCAGCTGTTAATCTACTTCATAATCCAATCTCAATAAAATTTGAAATTGAACAGCTTTTATCTTAGTGTTCAAAGAAGTAACCTTTATAACCCATGTTTCTTCACTAGTTCAGTAGTTTCACAACACTTCTGATTATCAACTTTAATTAGGCAAGACATTGCTTTGGACAGTCTTCCACTTACCTGTGTAGCACATCTAGCATGGATGACTTACATCTTAGCCTCAAAAAGTTGGTATACACTAACATTAAAAAAAAAGGAACATCTTATGAAACTGTTTGAGAAAGTATACCTTTCTTATTTACTGACATAATAGTCAAAATTAGGAAGAGTATGCTGATATTAACTCATATATATCAGATTTGAAAACATAAAATTGGTCACAGAACTAGTGTTTAGCAATTTTAAGAAGATAATGTACCAATTTTGATCAAAAATCATCTAATACATTTTCTTTTAATCACAAGGAATTGTACTCAGGTATGCAGGGGAGCTTTACAAAGCATCCAAATTCTCTTAATATAAATTCTCTTTCCACAACTGTTCAATCTGCTATTAAAAATATACATAACATTAATTAAATTGATAAGGTAAATTTCTCGCAATTATTTTCCCATTTGCACTCTCTGATATCACTTTATGATATAAACTGTGACACGTCTGTGGGAAATGTTTTATTGGGCCATTAAACTAAATCCAATATGGTCTTTATCAAACTATAAACCGACTTAAACCCTTAGACTGCTACTCCAGAACTTTGATGGTATCTCTTTCTATTTTTTTTTTCTCAGAAAAACATGTAATGCATGATGGCTTCTTTTTAGAGTTCAAGATATGTAAACTGTATGGAAAAATATTTGAAGCATGGGGAAAAAAATTAGTATAGCCTGTTTGTGATTCATGAAAACTATAGGACCTACTAACCCCAAGCAGAAAAATTTCTGGAAATAGAATCATTGTTCAATTTCATCCCACTGGTACGAGGTATTCCATCTGAACTACTGGGAGTTAAGAAAATGTAGCCATCAGCATGAAACAGCTGAAACTAAACAACAGTCCAAACAAAGTTATTATTTAATCTTCCTGAAAGATAGAGGATTTTCTTTTCTTCATTTCTATACTTACATGAAATTTGACAGCTTTTCTTGCTAAATCAATAGGAATTACAGTACCAGGGAACAAGTGATATAGCTGGACTGAGCAGTAAATATCTTGTTTCCCTCATTTTTTGTGAAAGTTCAGTTATTGATTCTTAAAACAAAACAACAGCAAAGTATTTTTGCTTCCCCTAAACTACTTTTAATACATTTCAATGTATTTCTATTCAAACACTGATTTGCAGAGACCAGTCACATGAGATTTAAGTACCAAAGGGACTCTTATATCCAGAATTCTTAAGCCTAGATTTCTCTCATTTATAATAAAATTCAATTATTTTTTTAAAAGATGGAATCTACAAAACAGATTTTGGTAGAGGGAACCTACAAAACAAATTCTGAATGTCTGAAGAGGAGCAGAAAGCAAAGAGCAAAGGATGTTTTATATCTCTGAAAAAAGATGAAGAAATATAGAAGTTTTATCCCAATAGTAGACTTCGTACTTAATATATATGCCAGCACATAGAAACACTTTTTGATTTGTTTTTAATTTCAACATCTTTTTTGGGGGAAACAGACAGTGTAATTGAGGGCCCTCTCAGCAAATTTGCTGACAACAGCAAACTGTGTGGCGTGGTTGACACGCTGGAGGGATGGGATGTCTTTGAGAAGGAGCTTGACAGGTGGGCCTGTGCAAACCTCATAGGATTCAGTAAGGACAAGTGCACGGTCCTGTACCTGGGGTAGAGAGTCACAAACGTGGATACAGGATAAGTGACGAGTGAATTGACAGCAACCCTGAGGAGAAGAACTTGGAGGTATTAATGGATTAAAAACTGAGCATGAGCCAGCAGTGTGCACTCACAGCCCAGAGAACAAATCATATGCCACAGCCAGTAAGTTGAGGGAGGTGATTCTCTTCTACTCTGCTCTTGTGAGAACCCATTTGGAGTACTGTGTCCACCTTTAGGGCCCCTGGAAGATGAGAAAGACAAGGACCTGCTTGACTGGGGCAGTGGTTTCAATCTGAAATAGATGATTACAATGGAACCTATCATTGTGATTGAATTAGTGGAAGGTTTCCCTGCCTATGACAGGAGGGTTGGAACTAGATGATCTTTCAGGTCCCTTCCAACCCAAATCATTCTATTTTTATATGATATAAGCATACCTCCACTGTAAAATGTCTCACTCTCTGGAAGCAGATGGAGCACGGCAATTTAGGATGTCATCTTACCGTCTCAAACAGGGATATTAAGCAGCACTGGCTAAGTTACAAGATGTGACTTCTCAGTTGTCATTTTTCAGAAGCTCTGGGGCTGATATCTCTTAACTGATCATGCTTGGTCTGAGCTTTAAATGAGTTTGTACCACTTCTGACATAAATACTACCAAGAAGGCCATTACTTACAAAGTCCACCATTTGTCAGGGTAAAAAAGAGGAATAGTATTAGGTATGGAGCTCTTGGAGAACCCAGTGAAATATCTCTATAATTTCAACATTGATCAATACTGATAACATCTGTCCTCACAAAGGTAATGCTGTGATGGCTGCAAGTGGTAATTCTTCCTAAAGATAGGATGATCTGTGCTATATAATACTTACCTAATCTTTTTTTATTCTGTCATCTCTCCATCTATAAAGATAGTAATATACTTCCAAAATAGGGTCAGGAATAGATGACGACTCATTACATCTCTACAAATTTGCCATCACTTTGTTACAATATTCACTGTAAATTTAGAGTACTGAGAAAGAATAAAGAATCTATTGTAATCCAGATGAGGATATATATTCTCTACTTAATATATTCATCTACCAGCAGCTACTTTTTTAAAATTCTGAATGTTCTATCATTGAGGTGCTCATAAAATAATACATAAGGAATGGGAGCATGGCTATTTTAGCACAATCATAAGAAAATAAATATCTTTTGATGTTGTCTTTGTTTTGGAGTTTTGTGGGAGTTTTTTTGTTGTTGATTTTTTTGTTCATCTTTTTTTCCACCACAAAATATTCTGCATTTAACCTCATAAAGTCACATTCCATGGTGAAATTAAGATACTCATCTTTCTTGTCAATGCATATTTTTAGTTACTTTTTTATGTTTATATAGTCTGAAAATTTTGAAACTTTCTTCCGTGAAAGGTTACACTCCGGTCGATAGCATTCATGTGCAAAACTTTGACTGAAACTTGACACATATTGGAATAAGTGTTTTCTCAGTATGTAATTGAATAGAATGTATCACTACAGTTGCTATTGCAATATGATCATACCCTTCTCTGTTGGCATCTAAATTCTACCTTTAAACCCAATAGACAGGAATGTCCTTTGAGCTTATAGTCTCTATCATTTATTCTAGCTAAATATTTACATAAAGATTTTAAGCAATTACAGTTCACTTCCTTCTGTAGTTTAAAACCCCTAGTGATTTCTTGGCAATTTTTGTGTGTGCTCTCTGAAGTTTTTTTCCCAAATCCTTCATTAGCTTCAGAAATCATAATGTGTGTTTTAGATTAAATTATATGACATCTAATTTATTGTAGACACAGTGAATATGGTTCATAAATGGGTAGCTTTTATAACCTTGACATAAAAGTACATTTCATGCTGGGTTTTTCACTCGTCTTCTGTAACAGTTTCTATCATTTGCATGCAATTTGGGGATTTTAGTATAAACATTACAACAGCATCCTCATAACCTTTGTGTTGATAATGCCTACCTGATAGGGTCTAAATTTTATTAGTGTAATCTTTCTGCTGAGTTTAAGATTGATTCTGAATTTCATATTGTATTTACTTTGTATCCCTGTTGATTCTATAAATACCATTAGAATCCCTATAGTCATGCAAGATGTGATTTTTTAGTTTTGTTAAAAATGTGAAAAATTTTACTCCTGTCACAGTGTAGGGAAATAACACTAAGGACCAAATGCATTTTCTTAATAATAGATGTGTATGTTTGTGTAAAAAAGTATCATGAGAATAAACTCATTACACATTTAAACTCTGCAGAAAATTAAGAGTATAACACAGTGTAGGACACAAAATCTCTTCAGCTTTCGTCTTCTGTCCTAGTGCCTGCTTAAAAGAACTTCAATCATGTTGTGCTTTGCTCATGCACTATTCAGGAGGCATATAAAAATACGCCTCTTTTGTATCTTCTTGGTGATGAAAATAGTGTTTCTGATTCTTCAAAAAAGGAATTACCTACTGGATTGTATTAATTTATCTGCAGACATGTCAAAAGCTGAATATTTATAATGGATTCCAAAATAGTTCCTCACGGAAAAACTGCCTGGTAAAGCATCAGGCATTAGACTGAATATGTGTGTGAGGTAGATTTTCTATTCCTTAAAAAGTCTATTCTGATATATAAAATTCCCTGGCTGTGAAAAATATGTCACAGGATTATCAACGAGTTTGTTCCCTCATCTTTGGTCTTAGAATGCTCATTAAGTAATTCTAAGGTTTGAGTATTGCTTTAACTCACCAGGCAGCTAAGGTTATCAGCAAATTAGATTAAATACCTTGGGTTTAGCCTCATGCATGCAGTTTTTGACAAAAGTTCTGGCTTCACTATCATGTTTTCCTCCTAAATCTTTATTTGTCAATACACTGAGGGACAGTTTGAGCTACAGCACTTTGGAGTTTTTTCCCAGTAAGCTGTTAGAGTCCTTGTTCAACTGTTTGAATGAATCACCAAGAGGACAGTGATCAGATATAAAATGCTTGTCTGTGTTTATACTGAAGAGAGCATAAACAGCAAGACAACTGAGATGTTTTCTGAAAGTATTCCCTAAATATAAAGCACTTCTGAAGCCAGACAGCACTGTTCTGTGTAGATTAAGGGCAAAGGAGAAAGGCTGGAGGGAAAGCAAGAAGGGTCATGTTAGGGTCATGTTAGGGTCCCTGATTTAGGAAGAGGTTTAGTAGGATGACCAAGAAGTAGACAATAGGGCAGAAGTCACTGAGGCCTCTAAGATCAATGAGTTGCTTTCCAGGCTTCCTCCTTTTCTCTTCACCTGTACTGTAAGCTATACCCTCTCTGATAGGGCATTTGTTTCTCTGGGAAAAGACTGTGTGGTCTTTAAGCTGTTCACATCACTCTCTTGTTTTCTGGAGGCTAAAGGAATGATGTGATTTACAGGCCAGTGGGATTTAAGCAGACCTTTGGCCCTAAAAACCTTTAGTCACAATGCTGCAGTATTTTGTGGTCAGGAAATATTCCCACATCTTGCTCCTGTTTTCCTGGCACTAGGGAAGGAGGATGATAAAGAGGGGATTATTATTTGTCCTATTCTTTGCCTTGTTCATGAATGGGAATGTCCTTCCTAAACCTACCTTTTAGAACCTGACAGCCTCAAAAGCACTGTGGACACATGGTTCAAAGTAATCATCCTAAGACTTTGTCCTAGGAGCTTCTGGTAAAACAAATATGCCATTTTTCTAATTAGCAAAATACATAGGGATTGAATTTTTACGTAACTTTAACAATTAAGTACATTTTAGAGACTCATTGCATTTTTGGATGTATTGGGGGGAGGTGGGTTGAAATTATTTTTGCTCAAGTGAATCTCCAGACTACATGCATAGAATGAACTAAATTCACATTGAGACTAAGAGCAACAATACAACTCCCACATGGATATCTAAATTATTGAACACAAAGAAGAATGTTTTTCAAGTTTGATTAGGGAATTGTTAATCAGGCCTATAATAGAATGTAGGTCAAAAAAACCAATTAAAAGAGTATGACTAGAATTTTTGATTTAAGCAACCATTAAAAACACTGCTTATTAAAGAAAATAAAAAGATGAAATAGATCCATAAATATGAGTACTTTTTTTTCCTGTACTCTGGATACAGTGTGACGATTTGAGCAGCAATAAAGCCCTTACGTTAGCTATCAATTACTAACTTCAGGAACAGAGAAATAGTTCGGCTGATGAAAAGCATATTCAGCCTTTGACAAATACTTGGCTGTCACTATAGTTTATTTGAAATACCATTGTAGCAACCCCAGCTCTGGCTTTTATTCTTTATGTCTTCCAAATAAATAAACTATGTATGGTGCTTTTAGCCAGGCTTTGAAGTTCAATCTGTTCTGGCAAGGAAGTGGTACTTCACAAATAGTAAAAATACAGTTCCTGCTGTTACTTATCCTGCAGAACCATTCTCTTATCAGAAAAGCTTGCAAAACAAATGAGCAGTTGGATTTCTGCTAACTGTAAAGTTTTGTAAAACTGCAACGTGACAATAAAAGAACATAGCAACAACTCCAGCTCTTCAAAATGCACAAAAATTCCAAAGAAGAAATTATGTATCTTATCTGACTTTTCGATCAACTAAAAAAAAAAGTACTGGCATATCTCTTCATCTTAACTTCAACTGTGTCTCAAATAATGATGAACATAATTTCATTGTATTAGGAGCTTTTTTCAAATAATGTTTTGCTAGTCAAATGTGCCTGTACATGCATAAAGCACTTAACATTCAGTCTAAAATGTAGTAAACACCATGCATTTTACTTAAAAACAAACAAACCAATCAAACAAAACCCTTATTTTTTTGTTTAGTCAAAATTTTTTTGGAAAAAATGAATGGGAAAAGTGGTGTTTGATATTAGATGAAGAATGTTAAAGACAGAACATTCTTTTAAGTCATGAAATGAAATTAAATTTCAGGTGTATTCTGATTGAGAAATCCCAGATGGAAGTGAGACACTGAAGAGATTGTCGTGCATGAAGTACATTCAGTCTAACAGGATTACCAATAATGATATGCTCATGTTGCAAAGAGATTTCAGAGGAAACTAAGAGAATAAAGTGGGTGTTGGAAAAATTACAGGGCACAATGTTTGTCTCATTTCTTTCAATGTAGTATGTTTATTCTTTCTAAAATACAATAAGGAAGGGTGACAATGTTGTCCCCTGATGGATCTATTGTGACAGTAAATATATGAAGCTTTGAGAAAGGTTCTGGTTTTTTACAGAAATAAATATGCTAATTGGAAAAGAAACACTATAAAAGCAGAGGGCAAAGTCTTTTGATCTTTTAAAAACTGACTTGATGATAAGCTACAGTATTTTACTCTCAAAACAGAAACCTGAAATATTATGAATAGACATGTTAATCACAGAAGTAGTTCGGGGAACAAATCAAACCTTGTGAAGAAGATAGCTTTAACTGAATTTCTTAGGAAGAACTGATAGCAGTAGTTTTTGACATGGCCCTACAAACACCTTCACAAGATCTGAGATCAGTGCAGCACAACTGTTTTAATTTGCATTGTACACAAGGACACACAAGCATGATAATAAATGGTCTTCTTTACCAAGATTAGAGTAGAATGGAAGCGAAAGGGCAGGATCAATAGTACTTGAGCAAACTGCTAACAGATAAGGCACATGATTTTTTTTTCTGGCCTTGAAGACAGAGAAAAACATATTTGTTGTGTTCTATCTTCATGGCATCTAACTCTGGCCCTCTTCTAGCCCTGAAAATGGCAACTATCTTTTGTGCATATTTTTTTTCTAAGGTATTATGAAGACTGTCTTGTAGCTCACCACAGTGAGATCTTTCACAGCATGAAACTGAGGGTAGGAAAAGGTGTGATATGGCACAAGGTATTGGAAAAGCTGAAAGTGCAAAGACTGCTTAATAGTTTTGGAGGCCTGGCAAGGGCGACAGGATACCAGTTCTGACCAAAACTGCTCATAGATAGTAATTTCTTCCAAGTAGTTTCCCTTGAATTGTACCTGAGCATTGTGCAGAAGCATGGTTATCAGAAGGGCCAGGACCAAGACAGGAACTTTAACAGAATCAGTACATGCAAACAGTGCTTGATGTTTCTCCTTCCTTTTCTATGTGTAAGTGCAGACATGACTAAGGGGGCTAGGACTAATTTCAAGAAGTTAATTCTCCCGGCTCTTCTTTTGAATAATGAAGAAACAGTTCATAACTTTTACTATAGGTTTCTATTCAGAATCTCTAGAAGTGTCTGTTTTTCTTTACTGTAAGGAATAGCATTTACGTATATTTTTCCACTTCTCAGAAATGGCCTTAAGACACATATGTAAATCATAAATGTAAAAAACCATCATGATATTAACAAATTTAAGTTAATTTAACTTTGTTGCAAAAATCAGGTAAATAGATTTTATAATATACCCTGTTTTACCTCAAGGGAAGCAGGACCAAAAGTATTTACTCTCTTGGCTGATCCAGTTGTTACAACTAGCAAGCTAAATTTCAAGGAAACTGCTGATTTTTTATACCTTGTTTCAAATACCCAGTCTATATTGTCGCTACAGCCATGACGGCTAGGAAATGCTGAATAGAACATGCCCAAGTTATCAGACGTGGCCTTGAATTTGGGCATGATGATTCCAGCAACTTGTGTAAATCCAAGTAAGACATGTAGGCATAGAATATGCACCACACAGTTGAGAGATGAGAGATATCTCTGTGTATCTAAGAAGTTCCTGCCATTTGGTTTCCTTTTTTAAACATTAAATAATGCTGTATAAGCTTGCAAATAACCAGTTCCCATTTTAGTTTTCCCTTGTTGTGACTATGAACTTTCCTTTTATGTCCTTCCAGAGACGCAGCTGGAGGCCATGGGGGATCAAAATGCAACTCAAAACCTATTCTTAGGCAACTGAACCCACTATTGGATTAATTTTATTCACAATTAGAATTTTACAGGAGGTGCAAAACAGACCACAGCAAGTACCAGCTCAGAAAATGAGCTATACATCTCCTTTTCATGTACATGGGTTATGAGAGGGAAATGTTTTGGTTGCAACCTCTTGGCTATATATGTAAATTTCCAAATAAGATTTTTTTCTGCCTTTGGCTTTATAATAAAATGAGAGCTGTCAAGTCACAGAGAACTCTATTATTTTTCATTTTATAATAGTTACACAGAATCACAGAATTGTTAGGGCTGAAAAGGACCTCTAGAAGATCATATAGTTCAACTTCCTATGCCAAGGCAGTGTCACCTAGAGCAGGTTATATAGGAACCTATGTTCTCAATGTCTCCAGAGATGGAGATTCCATGACTTCCCTGGGCAGACTGTTCCAGTGTTCTGCCACCCTCAAGGTAAAGTTCTTTCTCACATTGAGGTGAAACTTCTTGTGTTTTAGTTTATGGCCATTTCTCCTTGTCCTGTCTTTGGATAATACTGAAAGGAGTCTGGCATCATCTTCTTGGCACCTTTGAGATATTTATATGCACTGATGAGATCTCAGACCTCCCAGACACCTTTCAGTCTTCTCTTCTCTAGATGAATAGGCCCAGCTCCCTCAGACTCTCCTAAGAGAGACCCCTAATAATCTTTGTGGCCCTCCACTGGATCCTTCTCAGCAGTTCCTTGTCTTCCTTGTGCTGAGGAACCCAGATATGTACACAACACTTCAGATGTGGCCTCACTAGGGCTGAGTAGAGGGGAGGATCACCACCCCCAGTCTCCTGGCCACAGTATTCCAGTATCCCCAGGGATACCACTGACTCTCCTGGCCCTAGGGGCACACTTCTGGCTCATAGTCAACTTGTCATCCACTAAGATTCCCAGGTCCTTCTCTGCAAAGCTGCTCTCTAGCAGGTCAGACCTGTACTAATACTTAGGGTTATTCCTCCCCATGTGCAGGACCCCACATTTGCCCTTGTTGAACCTCATTAGGTTTCCTTCCATGCAGTTCTCCAGCCTGTCAAGGTCTCGCTGAATGGCAGCACAGCCCTCAGGTGTACTAGCCACTCCCTCCAGTTTCATACCGTCAGAAAACTTGCTGAGGGTACATTCTATCCCTTTATCCAGGTTGTTGATAAACAACTTGAATAAGGCTGAACACAGTGCTGATCCCTGGGGAACACTGCTAGCTATAAGTCTTCAACTGGATTCTACTCTGCTGATCAGCACTGAGCTCTGCCATTCAGCCAGTTCTTGATCCACCTACTATCCATTCATCCAATCCATGTTTCCTGAGCTTACCTATGTCAATGTTAAGGGAGACAGTGTAAAAAGTTGCTGAAGTCAAGGTAGACTGCTTCCACTTCCATGACTGGGTCCTTGTTAACCCATCCTGCCATGCCATCATAGGAGTTTATCAGATTGGGTAGGAATGATTTCCCCTTGGTGAAACCACGCTGTCTACTCATAATGACCTTCTTTTCTTCTACATGCATGGTAATGAACTCCAGAATGACCTGTTCCATCACCTTTCCAGGGATGCAGGTGAGGCTGACTGGCCTCTCATTACCCGTGTCCTCCTTCTTGCCCTTTTTGAAGATGAGAGTAACACTGGCCTTCCTACAGTCACTGGGCACCTCTCCTATTCTCTATGATTTTTCAAAGATGATGGAAAGCAGCAGAGCAACAACATCTGCCAGCTCCCTTGGCATCTATGGGTGCACCCCATCAAGGCCATGGATTTATGGATGTTAAGTCTGTCTAGCCAGTATCTAACCCAACCCTCTACAACCAAGAGGAAGTTTTCCTTTCTCTGGCCTTCTTCTCCTACCTCTGAGGTCTGGGACTCCTGAGGGCCAATTTTGGCAGTAAAGAGTGAGGAAAAGGAGGCATTCAGTAATTGCACCTTCTCTATGTCTTCCATTACCAGGACACCCACCTGATTCAGCAGTGGCCCCACATTTTCCTCATCTTCCAAGCTGATATACTTGTAGGAGCCCTTCTTGTTGTCCTTGATATTCCTTGCCACACTCCATTCCAAGTGGGCCTTGACCTTTCTCGTCACATCCCTGCATACTCTGACAATGTTCAGCAACACACCTTTCCTTGTTAGCTCCTCCACCATTTGCATCAACAAGCTATCTTCAGTGATCTGCAGGAACTTCCTGGACTGTGTGTGTGCTGAGTCGTGTTGTCCCTCCAACAAATATCAGGGTAGTTGAAGTTCCCCAGGAGAACCAGGGCCCGTGACTGCAAGGCTGTTTCCAGCTGCCCATAGAAAGCCTATCAGCCTCTTCCTCCTGACTCTCTGATCTGTCCTTTTTAGAAAGTACATAGCTATCCATGACAACATTCCAGTTATGTGAGCTATCCCAGCATATCTCTGTAAGTGCAATGAGATTGTGGCCCTGTGACCTCTCATAGATTTTTACTTCTTGTTTTTTCCCCATGCAGCATGCATTTGTGTACAGGCACTTTAGAGAGGCAATCAAGCACACAGGTTCCATACAAGGGGGGTAAAAGGAACAGCTGGAATGTTTTTGCTCCCTGAATACTTTACCATACTATTCTTCTGTAGCTTAACTTACTTAGTTTATTCTCATTGCTATTACCTCCTTCATCTTTCTCAACAACTGCATTTTTGTTGTTCAACAGCTATGTGAGAATGTATTATTACCTGTAAGAATCCACAAATCACCTTTCTGCGTTTACTAACTATTTTTAAAACTCAGCTCAAAGTCTGACTGCAAAGTTCTAGAATATATGTGTAGCTATTTCAGAAATAATTCTACTCCCTTTCGTAGGTGTTAGTCCCTTTTTAGGCAGCTTGGTCTTAATAGATAAATAAATAGTGTGACCCCTTTCATAAGATGCATAAGCTAAAGAGAAGGATTTGCAGAATAGATCACCTATTACAGTGGGACTGAATTTCTTAATTTGCAGTAAAGATCTATGTAGTTCTGTTGATTCACTGAGTTATTAGTCAGAAAAAATATAAAGCTAAGGCATAAGCAGTTAAACTTCATGTGTCTCCAGTGAAGTAATGATGAGAAAATTTCTGATTCCTTGCCGCACATTTACTCTTAAAAAAAAACCCATTAAAATTAAAACTTAACCTTGACAAATCAATAAGCATAATTTGTTATATATTAAAAATATAGGATATAATACCACATTTCTCTTGCAGTAAATTAGATGAAGAAAATTTTGATTCAAGATTTGATTATCTATAGGTATTTATGCTTTAATTTTCAGAGATAGATGTTATAAAGACACAACCACTCTTAAAGCAATTTAATTTACAGATCATATCTCTTCTGAAGTCTGTCTGTAGCAAGACTGCATGCTCAGTGAACTCCATCAGATGGTGCATATTGAATCTGCCTTATGCTGCTTGCTTCCTCACCTAGAAACAGAGAGAGACAAGCTCTTTCCTTTCATAAGTTAATATGCATGGTGGTGTCTAGATTTAACACAAAAAGGATGGAACTGAACCAGAACATTTCTCTGATGCTTGTGACTAAACCCAGAGAAACACTACCTATTACTCTTGTCTCATGTGCATGCTTAGAAAATTCATATTTTTGAATGTAACATATGCACATGAACAAACATAAAAGGTCAAGTGTACATCTGGAAAATGGAAATAATGTAAATTTAGCGGCTTGGATCCATCTAAATAATATATATGTTGGGGAAAGTCCATTAAAAGGAATATCCTTTCTTCTCAGTGTTACACAAACTCTCAAGTCTCAGTTTGTTACTATTTTACAAATTCTTAAGCTTTGCATTTTCTGAGTTAGAAAAGCAGATAGGTATCTGTAAGGCTTGAAATAATTGCAGAGGTATTAAATCAAAATTTGATATCATAACAGTGAAAGAAGCACAAGTAAGCACACAACAGTGCTACCTATCTGTTTTAATGCAGTTATTCATACCTATCCTCTTTGTCATACTACATTTAAAACCAACATGCTATAAAAATAATGATTCTGATGGATGTATGGTATGCTTTATGTGTGCTTTAATAATACACATGCTGTGTATTATTAACTATGGGGCTACAAAATATACTATGAACAGTTAAGATCCTTGTCTGAAGTTGGTAGGATCTGGTACAAATCTCAGCTGCAGGCAGCCCATGTGGAACCAGGATTTTAAGCATTTAAACTAAAGTAAAAATTATACAGTAATGCTTAGGATGAATAGCTTGAAGCTCTCAGTTTTTAAGTGCTGGAGATGTGGCAATATTATTCTAGTACTGTTTCTTGTTTTGTTTTGTTTTGTTGTTTTACAAGAAAGCTGCCACTTCTTGCATGTAATAACCATAGGATTTTTTTTTTTTTGTACCATGCATATTTTTTAAAGTAATTTATTTTTTTAGAGCCTATGGTCTATGTCTCTAGCCACAGAGTCAGCAGAGTATGGCCCTGTCATAAACCCTGTGTGATACCTGCCAGCTTTGGGCAGATATTTTGGGCACTATGGGGTTTAGATTCACAATTTTAGATACCTGTGTTTAGATGCACAAATTCCACCTCTGTCATCAAAACTGTTGTCAGAAAGTAAAAAAGCCTCTGTCCAAAGAATCTCATAGGAGTCAGCTATAATGCCTCCTTTTAAGTGTTCCGGTCTTTAGGAAAAATATACTGTTGGATCTGGACCTAAATGAATGTGCTATGTATGGTCTTAAATGAATAGAATATGATTATGAGTTTAGTATACTCAGACACTGAAATAATACAAAGGTTAATGTTTTGTTGGTATCACTTTATCATAAGTAAAATTTTTTTTGGTGTGCTAATACGCATTTCAATACTTCTCTACTTCCTACGCTTCCAAATTATTGTCTGGAAGCAGTTATGTGTACAACTAGATGCATTATCAGAAATCCTGAAAATGAGTACATATAAAGAGGGATGTAATGTCTCAGTACCTATGAAAATTATACTTTGTTTAATTTTTTTGTATTTAAAACAATATGAAGAACAAAGCTAATATATAGTTTTTGTATAGTACAAGCCAAGATTTATTCTTGTAAATGTCTCATATGTGTTTGTCAATTATTGCATGAGAATGAATATTTTTCAAGTACTCAGGATTAATGTTAAGGGTAAATTAGGAGTCTCCTTTCTGTAAAAATGTAGGTCCTGAAACAACCTTCTCATCAAATTAGCAGAAACAACAAAGGCAGTTGGTGTAAAAAGAGTCTACATGCTTTTCAGATTGACTAATTTAATTCATTATCATCATCATCATCACCATAGGCTTCGCGAACGAAGATTTGAGAAGGGCTCTACCCACGCTTGCTACAGATGTGCTGATGGCTAAAAAGGCCAATGCAAGATGGACAAGTCCGGTTGCAGAAGGTACAGCAGAAAGACTCCCCAGGTGATATCTACAAGACGCGACTCTTTCTGCATTGTCTTTTCTCCTCGAGAGTGATCCTGCATGTGTTCTCAAAAGCAGCAGCAGCGTTATAGATGGTGTGTCTCCAGGCCTCCCGACTGGAGGCCAGGGTAGACCAATGGTGGTGATCAATATGGCCAAGGCTGAGGGATTGTTTCAGGCAGTCCTTGTATCTCCTCTTTGGGCCTCCTCTCTTGCGGCAGCCAGTGGCAAGTTCCCCATGGAGCACGATCTTAGGGAGGCAACGGTCCTGCATCCTGGAGACGTGCCCTGCCCAGCGTAGCTGAGTTCTCAGCAGCATGGCCTCAATGCTCGTGACTGCTGCCTGTTCAAGGACAGACGTGTTGGTCACATAGTCAGTCCAGTGGATGTTGAGGATTGTACGGAGGCAGCGCTGATGGAAGTGTTCTAAGAGACGCAAGTGGTGCCAGTAAATGACCCATGATTCAGATTCATATAAAAGAGTAGACAGCACGATGGCTCTGTAAACACTGATCTTAGTACTTTTCTTCAGGTGTTTGTTTTGCCACACTTTTATGGAGTTTACCAAAAGCTCTTTAAGCCTTTGCTAACCTGTTGTCAATTTCAGCATCAATCTTACCATCTGAGGAGATGATGCTCCCCAGGTAATTAAACTGTTGGACTGATTTGAGTGCTGTTTCACCAGTGGTGATATGGGGATGATGGGAGACTTCCTGAGGTGCAGGCTGATATAAAACTTCTGTCTTCTTCAAGCTGACTTCCAGAGCAAAAAGCTCAGCAGCCTCTGCAAAGCAGGATGTTAAACGCTGCAGAGCTACTTCTGTGTGGGCAACGAGGGCGGCATCATCAGCGTAAAGCATCTCATGGACAAGATGGTTTGAGGTCTTAGGTTGAATAGCCTTAGGTTGAATAGGCTCCCATCGATTCGATATTGGATGTAGATACCATTTTCATCATCGAGGTCTGCCGTGGCCCTTTGGAGCATCATGCTGAAGAAGATCGTGAATAAAGTTGGTGCGAGAATGCAGCCTTGCTTCACACCATTGGCTATTGGAAACGGCTCAGAAAGTGCATTGCCATATCTGACTTGACCGCGCTGGTCCTCATGAAGCGAGATGATCATTTTGAGGAACTTGGGAGGACATCCTAAACGTTCCAAAATCTGCCACAGACCTTTTCTGCTCACAGTATCAAAAGCCTTGGTGAGATCAACAAAGGTAACATAGAGTCCTTTGTTCTGTTCCTGACACTTCTCTTGCAGTTGTCTGAGAACAAGTACCATGTCTGTGGTACCTCTGTTGGTTCGGAAACCACACTGGCTCTCAGGTCTTCTGCTATGGCGGGTATTAGTCTGTTCAAAAGAATTCTTGCAAGGATTTTACCAGCAATGGAGAGCAGAGTAATACCTCGGTAATTTGAGCAGTCTGATTTATCTCCTTTCCTCTTGTACAAGGTGACGATGACAGCATCACGAAGGTCTGAAGGCAGTTCACCTTGTTCCCAGAAGTGCACCACAAATTTGTGAAACTTAACATGGAGTGCTTGGCCACCGTGCTTCTAGATTTCAGGTGGGATTCCATCAACCCCAGCTGCCTTGCCAATTTTTACATGCTGTATTGCTATAAGAGTTTCTCCTATGGTGGGGGCAGTATCTAATCGCAGGCATGTAAAATACAGAACTTAATGACTCAGGGTGTGTCCTGTGCTCTTATTTACCTAGACTTGTGTACACAAATGGCAAACAGATTTATCTTTGTCTCTGTTTGTGGGATCAGAGACTAAATAGCTATTGGATAGTTCATTTTATAGGAAACTCCATTTCTTAGCTTCAGAACTAAATCAACAAATTTTTCCTTGCTGGTGTGTATAGTGATTCTATCTCAATACATCTTGTGACATACTTTTCAACCCACTTCCAAAAAGAAAGTATATAAAAGGTTAATACAATACTTGTTTTTAGCTTCTCATTCCTAAGAAAAAATGGCAATTTGACTGTATTCATTGTGATCTGAAACCAGATAAATAATGAATAGTTCAAGTAATAATTACCTTATTTCAATATTTACAGAAAACTGGCACTTCATCGTCATCAAAGCACATTGAGAATTGTCTTATTATCTACACAAGTGCCTGGTTTCTATAAATATTGAAATTTGGTAATTATCACTAGCTGTTTCTTCTATCTACTTTTCCACTATCTACTTTTCAGAATTGAGCAAATAGAAATATCATTTAGTTATTAACATTTTCCAAATACATATCTGCTTTCTTTATAATGAGTGCATATGTAAAGAAAGTAAATTGCAAAATAAGGTCAATGAAATGGAATGAAATATCTTTGTATCAGAGGCATACCAAGGAAGGAGTTAAGACTGTGTTATTCAAATATCTAGATTTAGCCTGACTCCATTCCTAAAAGGACAGACCACTTCTCAAAGAAAGCCTAACTGAGAAAAAGGAGCCATTGACCATATATACATGCATCATGAAATCAAAACCTCAAATTTTTTTCTGTGTAGCACATATTTGAGCCAGGCTGTGCAGAGCAATTTAGCCTTCTTCACTGAGGTAAGGAAAAAGATAACGTTTCCCCAAGTTATTATCCCTTGTAAGTTTCTCTGGGAGATGGTAGACAGGACCAGACTGAACCTGTTGCAATTGTGCTTTTTTCCCGATGCTAGTCTATGATCACATGGATTTGTATCTCAGATTATCGAGAAGAAATAATCCATAACAGAAATATAAATCTGTTAAACTCTCATCCTCCATAACAAAAACCCAAGTAATGGAATATTGTGAAAGAAACTTTGTGTGGACTTAAGGGAACCATCCATACCCTGAAGATAGGGCACAGGTATTATCTGCAGTCAATGAATTGCAGATTCATTCAGTGCCCTGACAAAAAAATTTTTTTTTAATTTTTTCTTTTTTGGTCCATGTATTTGGGCATGCTCTGGAATCTAGCTCTAGTCTGGAGGAATCTTTAGCCATATCTCCACTAGTATTCAAATCAGGGTCTGTGAACAGGCTTGAGCACTGGTGATTGTCCATATAATTTCATTGTTTACCTTCTCCTCATCAGTTCTGGCTCATGCCAGCTTGCAAACTCCCACACATGCTGGAGCAATACATGTACAGAATGCTCCTGAGAGTAACTTACAGTAGTTGTTTATTTACTGTTTCACTTATTCTCCACATTAATTTGTCTTCCTCTTAAACTAGATGCACTGACCACTAAAATTTTTAATGAGACTGATTAGATGGGATTCACATCATCTAGCCTGAGATGTCAAGTGACTTTATTATTTTACTTAGTAAAGTGGACTGTAACCAGAAATCTTTCTTTCAATAAATATATGTGGAATAAAAACTATTAATCAATATGTAGATGTCGATGACATATTATGTTTATAATATGTATTTTGAGGATGGATGAGATTAATCCTACCCTTCACTGTTTTCTTAGCTTCTCCTTTTACACCCTTAGTCTCATTGTGATATATACAGTCCTTAGAGATGAACATCCTTCACAGCCTTCAAATAATTCTTGATTGTCTGCATCACAGAGGAGCTCAATCTGCACTTCCTTCCCTAAAATAGAATCACTTGAAATAAAAGAAGTATGAGATTTTTTTACCACCTTTAACCACACAGATATCGTAAAAGGACTTTATTGTTTTCACAGCAGTGCCTGATGCTATAGTAGTTCAGCATGAAATTATGCCATAATTAGAACCCTACAAAATAACTACTTCCCCTCCTCCTCTAAGATTCAAGATACAGACCTGGCTAAGACAAATATGTATTTTTAAGCATTTATTATATTTTTCTGTTTGAAAGAGCAATGTAGGTAAAACCCCATCCTCCACAGCTTAGCGATACATAGCCGGTCCAAGCTGTCAAAAAAGATTAAAAAGTATGGAATTATTTTCCTAAATTGCTGTCATAGTGAAAATAAATTCTAAATCCAGATGCAAATATGATATTGGTGAAACTGGTAACAAAATTCTTTAGGTAACCCTTTGCTGCCATTTAATATTAAATCTTCTATTGAGAGAGGATTGGGAGGAAAGTTACTTCCCTGATTATTCAATATATTACAGCAGCTAAATACTAATGTCATTCCCTGTGCATTTTTCAGCAACAGGTAAGCTATAAAATCCCTACATTTTCCTCAGTGGCCTTTGAGGCAGGAAGAAGGAAATCAGGAAGGCATAATTCTGACCTAATATGTGGAGAACAAAATCAGACATGCAATTTATGAAAGGAAACTAGAAGTGCAGAACACAAAGAGTGCTCATCATTTCCACAATTCCTGTTATTAAAAATGACTGAAATGTATAAATCTGTGAGGTCTAGGTTATGATAGTTTAAAATAGGGCTGAATGTATCAGCACTATGAAAAAATTACATATTATATTTGTGTAATACCACTTTTTCTCCCTTGGCTGAAATATTCCCTTTTTTCTTACTTTTTATAAATAAATCTGTGACTGTTATTCTATTAAAACAGCAACAATACTATTCTCAAAACACATGTAAAGCACTGAACTCATTCATTCTGTCTCAGCCTTATTGCAACTTTTGTCTCAGTCCCAGGGTCATGCATAAAAAAGAATCTAGACAGGAAGTAAAAGATGGAAAACAACATGAAAAACAACTCAGTAAGTGTATATCTCGCACTCAACAAACATAAGGTATGCTACCTTTTTGGTAACTCACAGTATAAGGCCTGTCTATCCCTGTACTCCTGCAAGTTCCTCACTCTTAATTCTGAGACTCTTGTGTTGGCCAACCCAGAGCAGCCCCCCGGCAGACGCATCTTTGCAGAGCCTGAGGGGCGGGGGGGGGGGCTTGCAAACAGCATTTCCAGGGCTTGGGCAAATCAAAGAACTATCTGCCATAGCAGGCAGGCAAGCCTAGCACGGAAATATAGTCCTGAAGCATTTTCACAGCATCCAGTTCCTGAAATTCTGCATCCACGGTAATCCACAAAATGCTTTTCCAGTCCTATTAATATACGATATCTGTAGCAAAATGTAAAAGCCATAAATTATATTGTGCCATAAAAAGAGACTGGAACTTGTGGGGATATTCAGTAAAGTCACCTAATAAAAAGTGACATATTCCAGATTTCTGTATTATTTTCCAAGGTTCTCAAGGCAGCTTCACAAATATTGTGGGTTCATTACTTTGGCAAGCGAAGACTGTATGTTCAAATAAAGAACATTGCAAATATTCTGTATTTTTATAAAGAATCAGGAGATGTGCCAGAGTATCTTGACATCAGAATCTTAAAATTTATCGACACTACATGTATCCTTCAGAGGTGGAAAATTTACTAGCATAAAAAACTGTGACAGAAAAATTAGTTGTTTTCAAAGTACAACTGCATTATCTGCCTTGTTATAAATAATTCAATAATGTTTTCTTTCTTATTTAGAAGATTTTTAAAATAAGGGGTATTAATTCCAAACAATTGTGCCATTTTAAAATGTTACACAGTCTTGCTTTAACTGGAGAAGATAATAGACTTAAATCAGAAATAGATTTCTCAAAGTGTCTTAAAAGATTGTCTGTTAATGACTTGAGGAAAGTTAATACATTTATAAACATGCATAACTTAAAACAGGTTTAGAGAAAGGAATAATTTTAGCATATTCACTATTGATAATGCATTCCCTTTATTTAAAAATACGTATTTCATTATAAATGGCTTACTGAATAATGAGATGGCTTTTATATCTCTTTATTTCATTTTGAATGTGTTGAGGTTTGTTCTAACCTGATACAAACTACTACAACAAGCCTTAGTTCAATTTCAGAAAATGCCATTTTCATTACACATGGCTTCCAAATAAAGTATTTACAATGAATTTTGAAGTATGAAAATACGTTTTATGTTATCACACTGGAATTTTGTGTCAACCCTAACTACACCGTAAATATTTAGAATTATAGCTTTTAGGAGTTTGTCTATTTTTACATCCATTTGCAAATGTTTACATGTTACTAATACTGTACCTGATGTGTGAAGAACTGGCTGGCTGGCAGAGTTCAAAGGGTTGTAGTGAGTGGGACTACATCTGGATGATGGCCAGTCTTGGGGCTCAGTCCTGGGGGACAGACCCGTTCAACATAGTTATCGACAGTCTGGGTGCAGGACCCAAACACACCATTATCAAGTTTGCTGATGATACCAAAATGGGATTTGCTGTTGACACCTGAGGGAAAAAAAGGTCTTGCAGAGGGATCTGGATACATTGGAGCACTGGGCTATGATTAATGGGATGAAATTTAACAAGTCTAAATGCCACATTCTGCAGCTGGGACAGAGTAACACTGGGCACAAGTAAAAACTGAGAGAGTAGCGGCTGCAGAGCAGCCCTAAAGGAAGGGATCTGGGAGTGCTGATTGACAGCAGGATGAATGTGAGTAAGCTGTGTGTCCTGCCAGCCAAGAGGGCAAATCCTATCCTGGGGTGCATCAAATAAAGCATCACCAGCCAGCCAAAAGAAGTAATCATTCCTCTGTATTCAGCGTTGGTGCAGCCTCAGCTCAAGCGCTCTGTGCAGATCAGGGCCCCAAAATTTAAGGATGTTGGGGTCCTTGACTGCATTCAGAGGAGGGCAACAAAGCTGTTCAAAGGACTGAAAATCATGTCCTGTGAGGACTGACTGAGGACTTTTAGCTTGTCTAGTTTGGAGAAAAGGAGTCTGGGGAACCACCTCACTGTTCTGTACAGCTTCCTGAGGAGGGGTAGTGGAGAGGGAGGCGCTGACCTCCTCTCACTAGGATCCAGTGAAAGGATATGTGGGAAGGGTCAAAGTTGCACATGGGAAGGTTCAGATCGAATATTAGGAAACATTTTTTACTGACAAATAGGTCAAACCCTGAAACAGGCATCCTAGGGAAATGGGCAGTGCCTCAGTGTTAGAGCCATTTGGCCAATGTCCTCAATAGCAGTCTTTAATCTGGTCAGCCCTGAACTGGTCAGGCATTTGGACTAAGGGGTCATTGTAGGTCCTTTACAACTGGAATTATTCCATTTATTCTATTAAATGCTATGCTATGCTATTCAATTCTTAATGAATGAATGAAAATATAATTGTTATCATTGATGAAGTGCGGAGACTGATCATGTCATACTCAAGGAAACACAAAGAATGTGATTAGGTTGCTTAAACATTTGGGATGCTTTCATGCATACTGTCAGACCTCCAGATGTGAGTCCAGAAGAATACAGTTCAGTTGTATGTCTAGTATAATATCTGTCTTATCAGAGAAAATGCTTCTGGGCACTTCAAATGGCATGATATTGTTTTGTATATTATAAGAAAACTCCTATTGGTTGAATCATTCCCTTACTCCTCTTGGAGGTATTCCTTGAGTCAGTGTTGACTTTGGTGGTAATTTAGACAAGAATAGCTCACATGTAAACATCTGTACTTTTAGTAATAGGGCAGGTCAAACCTCATGCCCACTTAAATCACTTTTCTACAGTTATATTCTTCCATGTCACCTACAGCTGAAGTCAGAAGATGTTTGATTTCTTTGCTCCATGTATACTATGTTATTGATCTCTCGAATTCCTACAATACAATGTAGTCGACTGAAAATTTGGCTGGGTAATAGTGATTACCTATATAAGACTACAAAAATTTATCCTATAGGTATAAAGTGATTTTAAAGATACCCTTAGGTGCAGCAATTCACTAAAGACAGTTCAAAAATGAGAGAAAGGATGAGTTTTACTCCTCGTTTTCAATAAACGCCTTTACTGTCTTCATTCTTTGCTGGCATCTCTCTTGTTAGGTTTTGTAGACATTGGCATCACTGGGGCAATTGATACTGGGACATCAAACAAGATTAACTGAAAATTAAGTTGGTACAAGGTCTTTTTATCCAAAAGGTACTGAAAGCAAATGTCCAGAGAAAAACCACAACAGCATATGGTAATACTTCTTCTAGCCTACTAGACTACCTGAGGCTGAAAATGGATTTTTCTGACATGAATTTGTCTAGTCTTCCTATGAACCCATTTACATTTTTATCATCCAGAACACTCTGTGTCAAAGTGATACACAATCTGTAACCATGTTTTGAACCTGACAACTGACATCTTCATTTGATGCCTACTAATTCTTTTGCTGTCAAGGGGCAGAGAACAATAGATCAGTTCTCTACATACTCTATCATTTCCCCCTCAGTCATTTCTCTTTCAAGCAGAAGAGTCCCAGACTGCTTAGTTATTCCTTGTAAAGACACTGTTTCATGCTTTTCATATTCTTTGTTACCCTTCTCTTAACCTTATCCAATTCCTCTATATCATTTTGTTTTCTGGATACCTACAGCACAGACAGAAAGCAAAGTGTTCTATACAACTTTATAATGACATTCTCCATATTATTCTGTGTTTCATTTCTAAAAACTCAGTGGTTATTGTTACTGAGATTCACCCAATATCTTGATGATTTTCTCTGGTATAGCCTCAAGAGTGTTTCTCTGATTGACAGTGATTCACTCAGAATTCAGAATGTAAGATGATTCTTCGCCATGAACGTTAATTTAAATTTATCTAAACTTGACTGCAATTTGCTAGCTATTGTCTTCCCTAATCCCATAAGATTCTTTGGTGGGTCCTTCATAATTGGCCCTGGTCTTTGCTACTTCAGATGGCTCAGTATCATCAGCAATATTTTCCCTTTGTTTTTTCAATAATATTTTAGGTAATTTATGAATATGTTGAATAGTATGGAGCCCAACACAAACTCTTATGGACTATCATTGGTGTTCTCCACCTACAGTGAAAACTTGACTATTTACTGTCATTTTCTGATTCTCTTTTAGAACCATCTCTAAATACTTACAAAGACCTGTTACTCTACCTACTAACCTTTTGTGATACACATGGCAAGCCAAATCTCCCTCAGTACTTGCTGATTACAACCACAGCAAGTTAGTTGTGACAATATAGGGGTAAAATTCTGTAGATATGCACATCTAAAAAGTGAGACTAGGTGAGAAAAGGGCTTTCTTGGGCCAGAGTTCTGTGAAACTCTGAAGGCAGCTGCCATCGGAGAATGAATAAGAATATGAAGGGCACGAACATAGGGGATTCAGTGACTGAGACTTGATCATATTTATAAACTAACAAGCTCATAGGAGTATTGCAATTAGTACATTTTCATATTAAAATGCAATAAAATCATACTGAATCCTCACATTTTCCCCACATGTCCCAGAAGGCTTTCTACAGAATGAATACAAGAACAGCTATGAATCAAGTGTAATTCTGGATGCAATAAATAAGATCAACAAGCAGCCCTAAGGGTAGCTCCAGCACAGCAGTTTACCATCTTTTTTATTAGTTATATAAACAGCCTCAAGATATTTTGTCATATGATATCCCCATGGCATCTTTAAAAAACCCAAAACCTTTTAATCTGCCTGTAAAAGCTTGTAATGTGTAGCTCAGCCTTGCAACCCTTTGCCTTATCTCCATGTACAGCAAAGGCTAATTTGTCCCCTTTAAGCCTTTCACTGCAACCTGATGCTCTCTTAATCACCCCCTGAAAATCTGCTGTTTATCCCCTTCTGCAGAGACAGGTGCAAGGGATTTTATTAATGCAATACCTTCTTAAGTGGTTTAGTTTTATCCGTCACTATTGATCCAACGGTTTAAACTATTAAGAGGGTGTGAACAGACACTTTATTCTTTGCTTAATAGAATCCATTCTAGAAAAAATAGGACATAGTATTCTGTCCTCTTCTACAACTTTAATTTTTTTCTGTAAAAACTGAAACCAATAGCAGATTAGAGAACATCTGGCTGCTTTGTAATTTTGGTTGACATGTTTGTTTTTCTGTCTTTTAATCTTCAAGTGATTTATTCAGATTTTTTAAATTCATATATAACATTTTTGTAATAATTTCAATATTCTAAATTTGATTACATAGCAAAAATCTACTGAACCTTTCATACAGGCTATATATATGTTACAGAGGACACGGACATACTGGAGAGACCGCAGTGAGGGGCTACAAAAGTGATTAAAGGTCAGGAACATCTCACATGCAAGGAAAGTCTGAGAGAGCTAGAACTGCTCAGCCTGGAGAAGAGAAGGTTTAGGGGAAATGTCATCCACATATGTCTGAAAGGAGAGTATAAAAAGGACAGAGCCAGTCTCTTTTCAGTGATGCCCAATGACAGGACCAGGGTCAATGGGCAGAAACCAAAGGACAGAGGGTTCCCTCTGAACATCAGGAAACACTTTTCAATTGTGAGGGTGAATGATCACTTGCACAACTTGCCCACATAGGTTGTACATTCATCATTCTTGGAAATCTTCAAAAGTCTTCAAAATTGGTCCAGATGACCTCTGGTGCTCCAATCCAACTTTTTTCTTTTTTTTTTTTTTTGGAAGGAATTAATGAGAATTCAGTCATATAATGTGAAGTTGTAATTTATTGGTTTTTGAGAAAGCTCAGTGGTCCCAATCATTCAAGACAATACTAATTCTTATCAGTTTGGGGAAGTCTTTGTGCTTTCCACAGGAGTTTTGATGCATAACAGAGTCAATCCAAACTTTTAGTGTGCATTGCCCTAGAAAGAAATGCTATGATAGTGTCCTGTCATGAGCATTTTAGCACCTAAAGTAAACAAGTATAATAAGAGATTATATTAAACAAGACAGATGTAATTTTTCTTTGACTTTTTAGTACCAATAAATAAAAGCGATGAGGTTTTGAGTAGTATCTAACCACTTGCATGCTTAGCCATGGAAAACACCAAGTCTTTATGACAATGGCAGCGGCACCATTGAAGCACACTCTCTTCATCAGTTAGACCTCAGGGATGCAGGTTTGTTTCACTGCCTTTCTTGAAGATTTTTTAAGCAGTTATTCCAGCATGGCTGTCAAAGAATGATGCATCTATATGTGTAAAGGAAGAGTGTTTAGAACAAGCCAGGATATTCTAATGAAGCACGATGTTCAAGTAGTGTCTAGGAAAAATCTGTGTCTAGTGTGCTACTTACATATTTAGTAGAGATGTATTGGTATGTGTGTTTGTTTCCATAACAGAGATATACCTATTAAAGTTAAAACAGTCCCACAGCTGTAGGGAAATAGCTTTACTATAATATATCTAGTAGTAGTTTGAAAGCTATCCATTTTTTTAAGATATAAATTTGCTCTTTAGAGGGGAAAGTCTTGTTCTTTACTCAAGTTCTATGTTTATCTAAGCTTTCCAGAAGTTTTAAAATTCTGTTTCTTCTGTAAGGAATTTAACATCGTCTAGGTTACATTACTCAGAAAAAAATGTAGTATTTCTACTGAAAGAGTAGTACTCCCTTCCTGTAGCACAAAAGGAAGTTTGCAGTCTCTTGCACTTTTGCACATGCTCTCAATGAAGTTATTATGCTGCCATTGGCTCTGTGACAGACTGAAACCTGGTTAAGCATGAAATAGTTCCGTTTAGGTTTGGGTAGTGGACCTAGATTTCTGAATGATAATTTGGTGGTATTTTACATTCCTGCTGTCTTCGGGAGCTCTGTTCTTTAAAATCCTCTGGACATCTTGCAGTCTTACAGATTAAATAACCATATATTTATACAGGTGTTCTCAGTACCATAGAACAGAATAGCCTTCAAATACAAACAGAAGCATCTGAATATTATGGATATGTTCTGTCCCCTCTGTTCCTGTATTTTCTCACCTTGCAGTCTGGTTAATGTCAGTGTGAGCTGACAACAAACAAGTGACACGTACATACTGCCATGGAGTCCACCACGTGCCAGCTGACTGCAGCTGGTGCCAGCTCTCACTGAAGGCAGCAGAAAGATTCCTTCCATCCTATTTCTCTTTAAAGTCTATGTTTTCTGTCCTATGAGGATTCAAGTACTTCAAGCAAAGTCCAAAAAGTTCCAAAAGAACGTCTTACAAGGACACTGCAAATCTGAGTCATTAACAAACAGAATAAAACATGTGAAAGTTTATGCATGAGGCAGCTAGTGGAAAGGATTAGGGAGGAAATGCAGGTTGTTTTAATTTGTCTCTGAATATCCTTCTTCTCAGGTTTCCACTTTTCAACAGGATATTTTTTTAAGGTGCTGACAAGGCAGTGTCGGTGCAATCATATGAAATCTTTTATCACTAATGCAGGAAGCAAGCATTATATCAGCTCTTTTTTTTTTACCAGGTGTCAAGGGTGTTTGGTTATGCTCCCAACTATTGGAATTGGAGAGGTTACTGCCTAGTGTAGTTGCAGCCTTCCTCCATTCTGTTATTGCTGCTGGTTTCTACTGAGCCAAATCAATCCTGACAGCTGGCCAGATGCTTCTTGTGCCAGTCAGCAGGACTCTGGTCTCAAAAGAGTGTCTGATTATAAGGAAATTTTGCAGCAAACGATACAGTCAATCTTGTTTTCTAAAAATATTAACATGAACACTGAATAAAAGGTATTTAGTGACTTCACTAATACACTGGGTTTTTAAAGGTGAGGGTGAACGCAACTTTTTCATTACTAATTCTGTTTATATCACGAATGGAGAGTTGCACAAAGCTTTTTTTAGTAGATAAGCTATGTATGCCATATCTGTATTACAGTCTGTGCAGTCCACAGACTCAAGAGCAGCTGCTAAAGTGTAAGCCAACAGCACAGAACACATTTATCCCAGAATATGTTTAGTGAGGTCACAAGTCATTTCAATTTGGAAGCTCTCTGGGACATAGACTCTTCAGATGCCTTGAACATTTTTTTCTACTACCAGGTAATTACAAAATAATAGAAGGTTTGGGGGTTGTTTGGGGTTTTTTTAGCAGTTAGAAGAGTACAACACTTTCTACAGAAGACATCAATGTTCTCATGTAGTTTCCTTAGATGAATTTGGACTTGTTTTCTTTCAGCTTATTTTCACTTTGCTCAGAAAACCTTTAAAGGGAACAATGAAGAATGGGTTGTTTCCACATTGTCTTCACTGCTTCTGCTTGATGAAGTAGAGTGCTTCTATATTTCTTAACACAGAAAAAATTTGAACTATGGATAGGTTGCCTGTTTTTTCATTTAATCTTTTTCTTTCCTCAATGGAAGCTGTTGGATTTATGGTCTGAAAATATGTCTATTCATCCAAGAAGTGAAGAAGAAGGGATAAAAGTTTCATGCATGGCAAAAGCTATTTGCTTTTCTTAGTGTGTTGGTCCATATGTGAGAGAAGATACTTTGGATGTCTATATAAGCCAAAACATATTCCCATATGTTTCTTGCAAAACTGGAAAGCAGGTACAGCTGGGGGAAACCCTACTAAACCCTCAAAGAGGCCTCCCACTGCCTGTTTGGACTTACTCATTTTGACAGTATAAAACGTCCTTTATAGTCATTATACTAAAGAGTCTCCCATACAGATCACATATATGGTGCACTTCAGATAAAAGCAATGGGAAGAGAAAAGGGGTAAAACAGGGTATTGAGACTTATGGCTTCTCATCAGACTTTTCTTACCATCTTAGTCTTTTTTTTTTTTCCTTTGGTCACAGGGCTTGCACTGAGAACATGTGTTAAGTGAAAATTTTTGACATCTGTATTAGTGTTGTAAGTGATATTAAATTTTATGTCACTATACAGTAGATTCCCCACACTCATTGTTTCTTCCAATTAATGGAGTGTTCTGATCTGCAAAGTTTAAATATATCTTGAATTGACATGTCTTCATAAATAAGGGCTCAGGAGTAAAGATCTTATTCACTTGACTGCATCTTTATTTCTCTGCTTTCGTTTTCCAACTGAAAGCCTGGAAATTTTACATCTGTTTACCAATGGCCACACACCATTTAACATGATAACACCAGCCAAATGAATCTCTCTTAAGTATAATGCTGTTACATATGTCAGAACTGAGCAGCAGGTATTATTACCTTTAGTTTAAAGATAGTGAAATTAGCTCCTTGGGATAAATTCCTTTTAAGTACCAATTAGCATATATCTCTTTTCTTTGCCATTGCTAGTGCAATCTACTGTGACCAGTGATTCAGAGGATCTAAACATTGGCTCAACCTTCCTATATATTGTGCTGGGAAATAATATTTAAACTCTTTGCATTCCCTCTCCTTTCCAGCCCCTGTTCTTATTTGTTTCTTCTATGCTCCACCTCTGCACTATCCTTTCTGTAGATTCCCTGCTCATCCCAGGATTAATCTATTCACATGTTTTAGTTCAGAGTCAGCAGCATCAAGAGCAGCACCAGCTGATTGAAAAGACTGGTATTGCTGTTATGGACATCCAGTTGAGTTAAAAATACTAGTTGTTTGATGCCACTCAGTACTGGAAGAAGATCTGTGTGAATAGACTAACAGGCAAGCCAACACAGGAAAAAAAGAACACCTGTGATTTGAGCCTGTACCTGAGGAGGCTGGGAATTATGGACACAATGCTAGGAATACTATGTCAATACCTGAGAAAGCAAGCAGTGCTTTGGAGGACAGACTGTAGTCTTGAAGAAGTCTGAAATATCCTGAGTAAGATGATGAGCAGAAGGCTTCAGTACTATTGTAACCAGTCAAGTGAGTATGACTGATATATCTTCCCACTTTCTTGACCATCTTCTAACTCTCTCCTCATGATCTCAACTAATCACAGCTATTTGGCGCGATGTGTTCAATGAGGTGGCTGGGCTTTCTGCATATATTTCTGTCTCTCTTTTCCCCAGGACCAATTGTGGCAGACCATCACGCTTTCTCCTTCCTATGTTCAGGCACCTGGCCTTAGTATTGAGGCAGGTTTCTCTGCTGCTGTCAGAAACACTTTGTACAGCAGCAGGCAGACCTGCTAATTTTCTTTCCACTTCTGCCTTTGCTTTCTAAAAGTTCAGTAATGATTCTGCTCCATGCAGCATTGTCCATGATGAAGTGTCATGGACAAAGTGCTGCTGAGCATTATAACATCCACTACTGCTGTGCTCTTTTAGCATTTATGTAAAACTTCATGCCTATAGATTTCACCTATCTTTTGCATGAGAAAGCAGAGTGAAGTGATTTACATAAAGAACTAGAACTAGAACTAGAACAGTTATCTGACAAATCACAGCTAGAAAAAAGCATCACCAAACCCCAGGTTTTCCTTTACTGGGCAAAAGTCTTTCCTGGATAGCATAAATTGAGGTGTAATATGGTGGGTTTTGACATGAGTCACTATGTATATTGCACAGTTTAACTTATCCATTTTGGTGCTCATTTCCTTAAAAGTGAGGCACACTTAGAAAATCAGCCCATTTCAGCTTGACTACCAGTTGAATGACTGGTGAAAATATATAAATGGTAAATCAGCCAGGCAGGCTTGCAAATAGTAAATTTTGGTGGTTTTTGTGATTTTTTTTTTTTTTTGGTTGGTTGGGTTTTTGTTGTGTTTGTTTGTTTGTTTGTTTTTGGTTTTTTTTTTCAAAGGCCAATTCACATTCTACTATTTAAGCATTGGCATATTGTGATCTTTATTTGTGTATTCTTGTTTTGAGTTACTACTCATAAGAGAATTTAAAATGACAGAACAATAAAGATATTTTCATTGGTAAATATAACAGGAAAAAGTAGCTCTCTGTTCGATTGCTAAGTGAAATATTTCTGAAATACATGATTTAATATAAAAAAATTTTTGTATATACATCTTGACTGATTTTTATATTCACTCTTAAACTATTACATTACCCTTATGCTATATATAGTGATTATTAATCTCTAATATTTATTTTAATTTTTTCTGAAGATGAAAGAAATCTTGCAGAAAATGTGGAAAATACAGCTAAAACATAGATGAATAGGTGGAAGCTAAATGACTGTAAATAATTTCTTAAAATAAATCAGTCAGTTTCTGTGCTTATTAAACTTAAAAAAATTTAACCATGGGTTTTTTAGAATTGATTTATCGCAGTCCTAGTTACTTCAATATGTATCATTTGGTATTAGCATAAAATCTTCAGTTGTTTTTAATCTCAAAATTAAATTTAGCTTTAAAATTAATTAAGATTTGCTGTTCAAAAAATGAGTTATAAGAAAAAAAAAAAGCGCATGACTCAAAGTCTCACCTCTAACATACATTAAATATTTCATTGAATTTAATTTTGACTGACTGCTACAGATGAGGAGGTTTGGCTTTCTGAAAGTGAGGGAAAGATAATGATGGGCATAGAGAGGTTTGTTGAGGAGCATCCAAATTCTTGTTTATGGAATCATCTTCTCTATGTCTTGCTGGTTTGTGTCCACCTCTCATCTTTTTTGAATTGAAGACTTTCTTAACTTGTGGCTTCTCAGTAAAGTATTCCATTATAGGATTGAAATAAAAAGTTCGACCCTGAAGCTGTCAACACAATCGTAATTTGTAGGTATAATTATGTAATCAGATTGCTTGAAGTGACTCATAAAGCACCATAGGCCCCTTGAACAGCAAGATCTGGCAGAGCACAGCAATGTAAAGGATCTGATATGTTGTTGTCATATCATTAATGCAGAGAAATAGGCCCCTCTAAAAAAGTGACTTACTTGTGCATGGTCACCACGAGTCTACCACCAGCAAAACAGGAGGATATTTGGCATGGGGCTGACCCAGGGTCTTCACCACAGCTGCAGCCATCCATCTGTGGAGCTGGTGACTTCAGCTTCTCTGATGGAGACAGAAGTGAAAACCTCTCCTAATGCCACACTGCCATGGTGACAGCATTAACTGGGAAAGAGGAGACTGGATTGCTTGAGTTTCCCAGAGGGATGCTGCAACCACCACCTGGGCAGCAGCTAGCTGTACAGAACGAAGCATTCAAAAGGTATGGAGGCAAAAGGAGGAGTAAGAGCAGTGGTCAGACAGTATTTACTCTGCAGCCCCTATAGGTCAAGCTGTGTTTCTTTCTGTGATACATTATGTATTCTGGACAAAGATTATTGCTCTTTTCGCTACCTTTTTTTTTTTTTTTTTTTTTTTTTTTTTTTGAGGTATGTAAGGAAAAATAGCTTTAGCCCACCTCATTGTAACAAATTCAAATGCAGGAATACTTTGAATTTTCTGTCTTTAATTTAGCAAATATTTTCAGACATGTTTCTGCCCATTAAATGTTTCATATAAATCAAGTAGGAAGTGAGTTTCCAATTCGTATTCAGATATAACACATCAGACCTTAACATGATTCATCTCATCAGAGAAAATAAATATGCCATGAGACCTATCTAATCTATCCAAAATAGCTCAGAAATTTGCTGAAATTCCCAGAAATGACAGAGCAAGAATGATATTATAAATTTTTGTATAATGATTTCTGATAATTTACAAGTTAAAGAAAATGAAGATGATTGCTGTAGCAAAATGCTAACACTTGCTGAGTATGTTTTGGGAGTTACTCATCTGTCTTAACTTAATATGCCATTTGATTAAAGTCATATGTTCTCAGACTGGTAAAACAAGAATTTTATTGTTAGGAAAGGGAAACTTAGCAAACCACATATTTTTAATACAGTTTCTTGTTGATTTTTTTCTGTAAATTCATTTTGCTTTCAAAAATAAAATTTTTCAGATTTCCAAAGGTTGATGAATGTTACTCTTCATTTCACCTAACTTTAGATGTCTAGATTGGTCACCTTAAGCTTCTACAGCCAGTGGGAAAGGCAATTCCAAAACATCCAAGGTATCAAAACTTTTTCATGCATACTTCTCAAGATGACCTGAATTTCCTTGGAAGGCACTTTTCTCTACATCTCAATTAAATTTAATTCTCAGATGAAGTATAAGTGCATTCTTGTGAAATTAATGAAAGATATTTTTTTCTGTTCTGAAGAAAGGCTTAACATGGTCTCAGCTGTTTGAGAGGGGGAGGGAGTGTCAGGCAGGAGGACAAATGTATAATCCAAAGGCTACATATATTCATCCCTAAATCATAGGAGACAGATAACTACAGGAAATTATGTGAGAGAAAGAAGCAGTCTTTCACTCTTTAATGTAGGCCTGATCTAAAGCCTTATGATGCTATATTGAATCTTTTAATATGAGTTTAATGACAATCCAGACATAATTGAAGAAAACTCATTGAACTGGAACTCAGTTTCCATTTTCCTGCACAGCAAGAGCTCCCAAAGAAGATGAAAGGCCCAAAGTATAAATTTATCTTAACTAAAAGCATTGTCTGACCGCATAAGTGTTTAGTCTTCATTTTATTTGTTGTATCCTTTTCTACTATAATTGAAATACTAATGAATATTAAGAAATAAATTTAAGTGATTGCCTCATTTTCTAATGGAAAAGGGATGAAGCTTTTCTTTAAGGATCTTCAGTTGCCTTTGAACACTGCTCTAATGACCAAGCTTCTTACAGTTGTTGAAATAACCATGATCTTGGAATCGAAACAAATCAACCTCCGAGCAATTGGAACCCCTTGTTCACGTCGATACTATGCTTATTTATTGTGAGTTCAATTAAGAGACAAAATTAGAGAAGACCAGACCCAATTTCCTGTTTATCAAAACTTTAATATATTTCAATACCACATGGGTAAGTGGCAAGCTTTAACTCCAGATCACGTTTTCCAGTGGCTCTGCTGCTGCTGCACACCAACTTCATACAGATTTATGTTCCAGTTGGATGTAGTGACAGAGGTTGATTTTTTATAGACATAACTAGAGAAAATGTTTATTAAGGTTTTTAAATTCACTGACACTTCACAGTATATAACCTTATTTTTTCATCAGCAGCTAATCCAAATAATCCAACGATATTTTATAGAAGAGGGTTGACCAACACTGGGTCTGTTGACCCACACTTAGATTTTATGAAAAGCGCAGTGACAGCTGTCATGAGGTTTTACATGATTTGTAAATCATGTAAAAAAAATTATTGTGCTTTGTAACATTAAATCATCTTTCTGGATTTGATTTTTCCATTGTTCTGTTTCATACAAGTGAACCAGAGGCTACATAGATAGCTATATCCGTTGCTAGTAAAAGGAACAGCATAATAGTGCATTACTCTAGGTTTATGCAGATGTCTCATTGCTGCTGGCAATGAAGCTACATCAATATAAATCTAGTTTATCACCAGCATGAATTATGCTCACATTCGTAATTTAGATCTTATGGGATAGTATTCATAATTGAAAATGCATTATTTGCTGTTAATGGTAAGATTCTGTGTATATGTATTGAATTGATTTTAGTTCTGGCTATCAATTCAGAAGATTCTCCAAATACACTCTAAAATTTTGATTATCTATTCATTTTAAATTTTAATATTTAACATCACTAGACTTACTTTTGTAGGCTCATTATAGTGGGATGGTAATTGTTCGTGCTGAGGAGTATATGAAAAGATTAATGGACTGTGACTCAGTACCTGCTGAGTCTTCAAGCAAAATAATTTATGCATTCTTAACACATTTATCTTTGAATTTACTTCCCAGCAAAAACTATTATCTAAGGTGAAAGCATTCATTGACTTGTAATGGTAATAATGCTATCTGGATTTAGAGGTAATATTATGCATATTATTGGTATTGAGGATAAGATAAAGGCAGCAACAAAATCAAAATATGTTGAGGCTAACCATAGAGGTCAATGGGAAAGAGACAGTCTTACACAAATACATGAGTAGTAAAAGATTAACTGAGGACAAAGTAGATCTAATAAAAGAAAAAAATAATGCAAGCAATGAAGCAAATGGTAAAAAGTAGCTGACATGTTACTTTAATTTGAAAATTCTCTTCAGAAATGAAGTAATATGAATAATTAGCAGGCAAAGAAACCCTGTAAAGGCAAAGTCGAACATGTGCAAATCAGTCAGTTGAGATACTGTGCTGCCCAAGGTGTTAATATGTCTGTTTAACAGGCAGAAGAGATTTTCAAAGCTGTGAAGGACAAAGGGTGTCTTACTCTATGCAAGTTAGTGATAGTCAAGAGCCTAGTGACTGCATATTTTGGTATACTTACTAATAGAGACACCTGTTAGGTCTTCTCACCCTAAGGAAGGAAGGTTCAAGTGGATCTTATCATAGTTTTGAAGTACCTAAAGGGTGTCTACTAATATGACAGAGGCCATAGGGAAGAAGCCATATGGAGTGGACAGGGAGCATGGGCACAAGTTGCATTGAGAGAGGTTTCATCTTGATATAATATGGAAATTTTTTACAGTGACAATAATCATTCACTGGAACAACTTCCATAGGGATATGGTGAAGTCCTCATCATTAGAGGTTTTCAAGGCACAACTAGACAGGATGCTAAATAATCTCAACTGGCCCCCCTTTTCCATGGAAGTTTGGACCCTATGGTCTTTCAAGGTCCATTTAGTCCTCAACTCTTCTCTGACTTTATGATTCTATTTCTGAGGAGTCATGGACAATGAGGAGCAGTAGCAACAAATTAAATGCACACCTAGGTAGGAGGGTTTTTTTCCTTTTTCTTTTTAAAAGTAAGAAGAAGTGAACACCATTGGCAGACTCCCACACACGTGACTTCTACTCCAGTAATACTAGAACTGATGATATAGGGTGAGAATCACAAACAGCTCCAAGACAGTAAATTTCTGGTAAGCAAGCAACATGGAATTATAATAATTTTATTTTGAAAACTACATTCATTTCTTATACAGGATATGTGGGTAAAGCCTTCTTATTTTATAAAATTACGGTGACCAGCAAAGGTCATACCTGAAACAAAATAATTCAGTCACACAAGAGGGAAGAGTTGTGACATGAAAAGCAAGTCTTTCATGTGTGGCATACAATTTTAAAGAGCTTGTTTCCATGTACCTTTCAATAAATTAGCTTTCATCAGTTGAATGCATGTGACCAACATCTTATCACTGATTGCTTTGCATGCAGGAAGTATCCACATCTTGGTGTCAAGAGAATATTTACCTGTCTCTCCCATGCCTTGTGACTGACAGCAGTGTGTATGCACCCCATTTATAGCACTGCTCTGAATGTGAGTCTAGCAGGAAACCTTTCTGAGAAAAGATGAATTGTTACACAAATTAACTCCAATCACACCCAAAGGCTTCATTCTGAATAGATCCAGGAACTAACACAACCATCAAGATACATTCATGATGTATTGTCTTCTTATTCTAAGCTGTTCACAACCTCTCCAGTGAAACAGTTCTCCTACCAACCAGGGTCTAGGTCCAAATAACACTGCTGAGAACAAGGCAGTAACCTGTTCTGAAGAAAAAGATCTCAGTCTGTGGCAATTCACCTTCCTGCAGCCCCTCAGGGTGTGTGCTTCCAGAAAGAACCTATAGAAATATCTAGAAAGATACGAAGGATTCCAAGGGAGAAAACATCTAAGTTATTTTGACTGTTTAAATTAGGAGAAGCAAATAAACTGGATAGACATGTGAACTACACAGAAGGTACATTTTGGGTTATATTGTAGTCTTTGGTGTACGACCCTTTCTCATGGCAGTAAAGCAGTAGCTGGTAATAAGCAATCTAAGTGAGGCAAGGGGATTGTAACAGGGGTGTAACTATATCAAATTATATGAGATTCATCTCTTCCATTTCTGCTTTTTGAGTGTTGTGCTTTCAAGAAAGCTGGGAGTATGTGATGTACAAGGCACACGCAGCTAGCTTGACACATTGGGATTGCCCTTGAGCAATGTCTGTGAGCTGCACAGATGGCCAGAACACATACAGTATGCTTTACGTGTTCTGGATGCATTGAGCTGATTGCATATGCTCAGCAGTCTGTTATGCAAAGCATTTAAATACTTGGCCACTGATCAGAGTTACAGCTACTGCTCAGGCCAGGTCATTGGTGTTCAGTAATCCTGGAAAAGCATTCTTTTCTCATTGGTCTTAAAGTAAGGGCTAAGACAACTTGCCTACTTTTCCCTTACAGGTAGCATGACATGCTTGTGTATAATAAGAACCTGTGGAATCCACCACTTGACTTAACAAGGGATTGGAGTAGAGGCCGAGTGCTTTTGAAGATTCAAAGAAAATATGCATATTAACCACTGTCACATGCACTCTCAGAATCACAGGATAGGTCAGTTTGGAAGTGACCTCAGTGGGTCAGCTGGCCCAACCTCCCTGCTCAAGCACAGTCATCCTGGAGTACATTGCAGCCGAGTGCATCCTGACAATTCTTGCGTAACTCCAATGAGGGAGACTCCACAACCTCTCAGAATAATCTGTTCCGGTGTGCAGTACTTGCATAGTGAAGAAGTTCTTCTTTATGTTTAGGTGGAAGTTCCTGTGCATCAGTTTCTGCCTGTTGCCTCTTTTCCCATCATTTGGCACCACTGAGAAGAACCTGGCTCCATCCTCTTTACACCCATGCTTTATATATTTGTACACATTAATGAGGTCCCTTCTCAGTTGCCTTTTCTTGAGGCTAAACAGGTCCAGCTCTCTCAGCCTTTCCTCGTAAGAGATATTCTCCAGACTTCTGACCAACTTAGCAACTACAAGAGTACTCAAAGACAACTCTAGACTCCAAACATCATTTGTGCTGAAAGTAATTATAATGAATCTGATAAGATATGAATAATAAAAACCTTTGTATATTTATTTTTAAAAAAGAAGTATGGAGCAAAGAAGGATTCCTTTGTTCTATGTTCTTTGTTCTCTGTGTATAGGAATAAACAGAGAATATTCCATGTGTTTCTTTTCTATGTTACTCTCAAACTCTTAGAAATGGCTCAGTTGGACCTATCAAGGTGAATCACAGCTATTCCTGAAGAAGTTTGGGGGTTAATGTAATCTAAAATAATGAATGCCGTTCATCAGTTGAATTGATAGATTTGTTTCTGATTTATTTATAGCAAACAAAGAAGGAGGATTAAAGTACCTAATACTGTAATTGAACTCAAGTCCTTTTCAAAATCCCTGTGAGAAAAGCACTGCCCTACCCTTTATCTATTGTGATATAATTTTTTATTATATCTGTGCTCCACTTCACAGTTCTTTATTAACTCCCTATACAACTATTTACTGTTCTGAATTACTTCAGGTGCCTTTCTGAATACAAGTATCCTGGTTCTAATAAAAAGAAAAAACAAACACAGAAGGTTTTCATGTGTGCAAGATACTTTAAAGAAAGATACTGAGGCAACCAATGCATTAAACACATTTTTACGGAGATATAAATCACTCAAACCAATCATTTAAATACTCATAAATTGGTAGTGAATACAACTCCTAAAATTAAGAAATTCAGGAAAATAATATTGTGAAATCATCTACTTGTGATTTTCCTCATTTTCAGTTCATTAGCATTTTAATAACAACCCTGCATTTCAATAATTTATTTTCCTTCTTAAGTCTAAAGAACACTATTGATTTTGAAGACTGGTGATTAAAGGAATTATGACTTTTTTCAGAAGGGATAATTCTTCAACCTTTCTTGTAATTACAAGACTGAAGACTTGACCATGACAATTTTCATAAAGGTCAGGCTAATTCTCTGCCTAGGAGCACTGCATTGCATTAATGCTTTTCCGGATACATTCCTTTATTTTTCTTGAAATCAGCCCCTCTCTGATGTGCTATGCAAAATGCATACAAAGGGCAAATCAAATAACTATTTTAAAAAAGCTAAAAATACAACAAAAGTGGAATTTTATTCTGCCTTTTTCTGAGGCAGATTTTACCTCACCTAGTGCTAACTTGAAAGCTGTTCGTCTGTCCTAACAAGCTGTATGATTCCCATCCACTATCCTAGGCATTTTATTTAATACTGTACTGTCATCCATATATCTTTTAAGAAACAAAAGCATTTGGTGTTTGGAATATCTTCTTTTGCTGAATTACTTTTCAGTTTTCCTCTTCTACTCATCTCCCTAGATGAGGGTGTTCCAGGGCTGAATTTTCATGGGAATGAGTACCATCAGTTCTGTCTTTTCCCACATATAAAGGAACGGCAAAATTTTCTCCATCTTTGTTGTCTTTGTACAATTCCAAGTATAATTTGAAACTTGAGATGACTATTCATTGTATCTAGGATCCAATCCTGCATGGAGCTATGCCTGTCTTAAAAACTGATTACTCTTTAATGCCTATTGACAGTGGTGCTTAGGGTGTTTGACATCTGATAGGAAACTCTTAGCTTTTTACAGATGGGGAGAGAAGGCTGCACATGATAACATCCCATAGGACAATTCTTAATTGCCATATCAACTTTTATGTCTTTACTGAATATATATAAATCCCTATGCATAGGTAAATCTATTAAAAGGTGACCTGCTAAGTTTTTAATTTAAAAAATTGAGCTCTGGTGTCCCCCACTGTCCCCTTTTTATGATATCCAGCTGAGAGAAAATAATGCATCAGGGGTTAGGAATATCATAATTACTTTTTAATCACAAAATTAACACCTGAATAGTTTTAAAACCAAAGAGCTCCTTATAAAAGTTAAGTGACTGAATACATAAATGACTCAGTTTAAGACCAGCACAAGGAAACAGAGCATAAAATCATGTTTTTATATATTTAGAACATCAAAATTATGAATTTATCTGTCTATACAGCAGTATATTGTTATAGGAACATGGAGACCATCTGAGATTAAAAAATTCACCGAATCTGAATCCTTTTTGTGGGGTCTTACTCAAAATCTCAGAAAACAAACAGTGGAAAAAGGATTTCTTGACATCCGTAAACTTTTGATCAGTCCTTACAATATATTTGTATTCTTTACATGCTATTCTGTGCTGTACATATTGTGTATGTGTTTAGTATTCTTTAACAAAAAAACAAGTTTTGGAACACAGACCAGAAAATGAATTTTTTTTTTCAACAAGGATGTTGAAGCAAATCTGAAGTTTTTTATTATACACCTGGATTTGTACATACAGAGTTTATCTTTGTACAGTCTTTCAGCTTAAGTGAAAGGCATAAGAATTGTTTCACTTGAGTCTTCATCACACCAAAGTGTAGAGTGTCTGAATTTGCATAAGAGAAGACCTGGAGCACAGGTTTTGCCACTTGTAGATCCCCTCTAAGCATTACTACTTCTTTTTCCTTCTCCTCCTCAGATTATTTTTATTCACTTATTGTTCATTCACTTTTTTCACTTTTATTCACTTATTGTTCATTGTTTATTCACTTCTATTCATCATGCCTCTTTAATAATTTATAAAGCATCTTAGAGACCTGTCTTCTTAGTGATCTGAACAACTCGGGCCAGTTGAATACAGATATTGTGTAGAGCAAATGGCTGCATTGAAGCAGATGCTGAAAACTAGCTTGAAATACTTTTACTTACTGTCACAAGTCTCTTTTTCCACTGTTTATTTTTTCAGTGCACAGTGCATGAGACCACGCTTATCTCCAGACAGCAATACTAGAATTTGGGTGGAATCTTCCAGTTTATTTGGCAAATATTTTATGTTAATGGAAGTCGTGGTGACAAAGAGCTGCTGGCTGTGTGTGTGCATGTTTTACGAGGGAGAAAAGGGAGGTAGCTAAGTAGTAGGAGCCTGGCTTCCTTCCACGGTAAAGCAGGAGGTAAATCTGGTCTGTCCAATTGATTTGCTCAAGGTGTTTGCTGGAAGTGGCTGCTGTCTTACCCATATATTGCATAGCGTCAACATTTACCTTGTGTATTTGTCAGAAAGGTTATTCTGGGTTTTCACAGTGCAGCATGAATTCTTTCCTAAAACAACTGTCCTAGGTCTCCAAAGCAGATGGTGCTATCAAACTTTTGATTGTGGACTTGTTTTACATTAAGGAATAAATATTATTTCAAAACAGATGCTGAAAAGAGGACGTAAAAGTTTAAAGAAGTTTAAGTTTAGAGAAGAACAACAACTTAGTTAAATATTTGAAAGAAATGCATGTAGAACAAAGAAATAAAATGGCTTAATGTGTCTAGCTTCTCCAGATGCCAATTAAACATGCATATAAAATATAAAAGTACTATTATTTGTAACAACTGAAAGTTCTACAAAAGTTCAATATGATTTAAAGTGGTGCTGCTGCAACTGCTTCTTCCCTTCTGTACTTATTTTTGCGTTTCTGACCCTGCTTTGCAGTCACTGACATTCCTCTCTGCTGTGGCTGTTTCAGGAAACCAGAGCAAAAGAAAGCTAACCTGGGTAGCAAAAAACACACACTCTGAGAGGCCAGAATGATAAACAAAGTGCTAGGAGGAGGAATATCATATTGGAATAATCTAATTAAAGAAATGATGGCTTAGTTTTATTAAAACACCTAGGATTAACTACATACATATTATTAACTACATATATATTATCTTCAAAAAGTTTCCTCATCCAGGATACATTCCAAGTGAATGTAAACATGATATGGAGAAAAATCCCACATGGTTGGGAGAAAAAGTAATCATGCTTTGTCATAATTTTTATTAACTTTTATTATTTGAAAAGATGAAAAATAGAAAGCAAGATTTCCCGCCACTAGAAAATTGGCGGAACAATTGAAAGTAGGAAGAAGTGTTCTAGCATTCAGTTCGCCATTAACTATAATTTTTATACTAGTAATAAAGAAAATTTTTTAAATAAAATGATTCGGGGAAAAAATTAAGAAACATTCTGCAATATATTCACTATGAAAACAGTTTCATTGATTACTAATTTTATAAGTGTTATTATTTGCTTTCATATTTTCATTTAATTAAGTATCCCCAATTCTATGCATTAATATATTTAATTTTGTGTGAATAGCTTGCCCCCTTTTCTTGTTAGTAGAAATGTAATGCAGAATTGAGCATTTAAAGCATTCAGTGAAAAGTAGTCATGGAGTTGAATGAAGTTATTCTGGATATATACTGATATAATGGATTGCCAGTGAACACAAAGAGCTTGGAATTCAGCCACTAAAATCCATCTGCAGAGCATTAATTTAGTTCCTAAAGGAGAAACCTGGGAACTCCTACCAAGAGGGAGTCAGATGATTCTGTGTGAATGAGGACAACTGAGAAATGACTGATTGTGCTGTCCTTGAAAGGAAGGACTTACAGCTCTATTATACATCCTCAAGGTGGCAAGAATTAAGAGTTTTTCATGTGAATAAAATTTGAATATTTCTTTAGCTGCAGTTGCGTGCAGGGAACCTCTGGAAAACTCAGATAATGTAGATGTTTGTAAATAAAAGACTTGCTATTTCTAGCTATTCTTTTCCTATCCCTATTCCTTTGGTTATCTAAGTACCTTCAGGACTGCATCACTTCTTACTGGACCCAGCTGCTGTGCTCAAGGCATCTTGAAGGGAACCTCAGGGGTTCAACAACAGCCACCTGGTAGATTCCCAGCAGGACTTATTTGGGATGGTGGCATGTGCACACTACAGACTAAAGTAGAGTTTGTACTGAGCTCTAATTTCTCTTAAGACTAAGGAAATTTGAATGGAATAAGTCATTAATTTGGGAGAATTCAATAATTTCACTGTCCTGGAATCTACAGGCACTACTTGGTTTATTCAAAATACCTTCACTTTCTTGTTGCTTGCATGGCACTGGAAAGCACATATTTTTTGGTTTTTGCTCTTTCCTTTGGTCTCCAAGATTTAGTATTTAATCTAGGCTATATCAACAACATCAGAAAATGATCCACTAAAAAACTAAATCATATGTTGAGTAAATATTTTCTTCAATAGACTTCAGGCAGGTCTGTCAAGAAAACACGCTAAACTCATTTGACACAGAGTCTTACACACCCAAAACTCATCAGCAGAAGAGCAGCTACTTACCATGACTTCTGATCAAATACGTTCTGATATAATCAAATTCAGATTTGCAGTTTTCACTTTTGAATATTCCACCTTACTGTTACTGGAGGTATGAAGCGTTAGTCATCAAGGTTGATGCAGACAATAGTGAATAAATTTTATAAGTCAGAATATTCAAAGATTGTCCACATTACCATATGCATTTTGAGAAAGTGACTAGGTTTTATTAACAATAAATTAGCTAGAGTACTTATTAAATAGTTCTCTTGGGCACAACACTGATAATGCCATATGTTATTCTTTTTCCCTCATTCTGAGCTTTTTTAATTAAGGGTGCATGGGTGAAAGCAGTGAAGTCTCATTAATTTAATTAATGGATTGAGAGGTCACATGACCATGAATTAACATAAATTACTCTATGGATACAACATTATACTTTTGAGGAAAGAAACATTTTACTGACCTCTTGTCACCTTAGTAAATTGAGCAGAGATAATCAACAACCAGGACTCACTAATTAATATATCAGGAAATTTAAAAACACTTTAAAACAATTTTTAAATCTGAATTTCTTTTAAAGTAGATACTTCAGTGCATGGAAATTTGAATATATCTGCCATTTCATTTCCATTATCATTTACTGTTCACCAAGATATTTGCGAAGAAGAAGGAAATTGTTTTTTAGTTGGGCTAGGAGAACAGAACTCAAGATATCTGTTTTACTTTTTCTGCTAATAAGATGAGACACTTGATGAGGGATTTTTCTGTGCTTTAAGATTCTCATCTTAAAAATTAAAATGTTCTTTCATAAGCAGTTTGTTAAGCACATGCTAATGAAAAATGCTAGACATATAGAAAAAAGGGCAATATTTAGCAAGTTAAAGAATTCTAGAGGAAATAATTGAATTTTTAAAGAATGTACTTGAAGGATTTTCAGAAAATTCTAGGCACTTCTTTCTAGTTCACTAATTGATAACAGCATTTGGCAACCAAATTAGAGCTAGTTTTATTATTTTTTTCCTAAAATTTAGACATTGTGTCAAAATGTCTCTACAGAAAAACAATTTTTTGTAATGGATGAATATACACTAAGCACTAAGGTGGATATTTTAAATACCTAATTAAAAATGAGATTTTTTACAGCTAATCAACAGTAAGTTATAATAATATTTAGTCTGTAAAGAGTCTTGAAGGATGAGTTATATATTCTTCTCCTCTTTGTTTGATTACTTAATAAATAGTTTTATGGGGTTTGAAATGTTTTAGGTTTTTATGTGTGACATTTAACATGGATTTTTAGAGAGGTGAATGAATCTACTGTTATCTAAATATTTACACATCAGAGTTTTTTATGCATCTGGTCACTCATTGCAACATGAGATCATGTCTGAAGTAATTCAAATGCAAGAGAAATGAGAATTATGTGGATATAATAAATATAGCTTGGTCTTGTCCCAGAAATAAAGAGAAGTAATATATCTAGTCACAAAAGAACGAGTGTTTCAGAAGCATGTTAAAGTATTTCTTCTCAGATTGCCTTATTACTTAGAATAATTTCAGTGTCTGAATCAGCTTTTATCAGAATGCATGTGGTCTTCATGAAAGTATGTGTTGCAGTTTTTTTGTTCACAGAATGCTAACAGAGTCACCAGTGGAGCACTTACTGATGTGTACAACTGAAGTGAAATCTGCATCTGAAAACCACTCGGATATATTTACGAAAGAATACACTTGCTCTGCCACTAGCAGTGGTTTATGTGCAAAGAACTGTTGCACAAGTCCTGTAACATTTTCTGTGTCTTCCAGTTTTTTTCTAAGTACAGTTCAAGGTATGGTATTTTGCCTGTGAAACCTTTCACCGTGTGACTCCTAAGTATCTTGGAGACCTGTTCTGTCTCTTTGCTTTATGTCAGTAGTTGAGATCAGCTGAGACATTTAAACTGACAGCCTCTATATTTAGTTTAAATGTCATGAGGCTGGTGACACATTCTCCTAAGAGCAAAGCCATAGATTTCTACAATTCACTTATCCTGTTGTTACATCAGAATTAATTTTAGGCAGACTTCTTTCGCTAGATGTATTCAGATAGAGGAAGTTGCTTAGGAAGACTTCTAATCAACTGGGGAATTCCTTTCTGTCATTTGCCATTCTCACTGTCAATCTATATTGTTATGAGACATGCCTACCTTTTCCTGTATTTGTGCCTACATCTTTTTTTCCCCTCCAGTGTGAAAAAACCCCAGCTATACCGGGAAGTTGTCAGGACAGCAAGAATAGCCTCCCGAGTGAGTACAAAGAGCATTTTTTTGAGACCTCTGCTGAGTGGAAAAAAAGCAGTATAGAGCATTTTGTAATTTTAAAATATTTTCTGTAGTAGGCACAGAGAACATCTCACAAAAATGAACCCATAACTTCTTTTTTGATCAGACTTCCTTATCTATAATACATTTTATCCTCTCTTATACCTCCCCTTAGACTCTGGAATACATAATGCTCACGAGCATGTGAAATGTTCTTCATGGTATCCACTGAGCTGTTTTATTTATACTACTCAACTTTCAGCTAAAATATGAGGTGAAGACAAGTTACAAAAGATTTAGAAATTCTCTGGGCAGCCCATCTCTGAACACTGTCCATGGGATGTCTGTAGGGTTGACAGTCCAAATCCTATTAAAGTAAATGAGAATGATATGATCCAAACCTCACAGATTTAAAAGTTTAACTCTGACTCTATTTCTGACCTGCAGTTTAGGGGGAACATGACTATATGCTTTATGAGTAACTCATTTAAGCAAGCAGCAATTATCCTTTCTGTCTTCTTGTGAAAGTCAACTTAGTTCTGCTTGGTGTAATGTAGCATAATGAATCCCTACACTAACTCTGGTCAAATTTATTATTATTAATTCACCCCTATAATTTCCACTCTGCACTCTGACACAGTAACTCCTTGACAGTTAAATGGGAAAAAAGTTGGACTGGTTCAAAACTGAAGTTTATAAATCTCTGTGAAGATTTAGCAAGTCACTGGAGACACATAAACTCAAAAACTTCAGCTACTATGTTCCCTGGTTTGTTGGGTTTTTTAGTAATTTTTTGTTGCTTTTGACATAACTCATTTTATGCCTTCATTTTAACTGTTGCATTGGTTATCTGCATTATAAATACCTACTTGCCTTTGGTTACTCAGAGAAGATAATGAATTCCTGTGAATTTAAAAAAAAAAAAAAAAAGAATTTCTTCAAAATTCATCTTGGATTAAACTTGGTCTTCCCTCTTAAGAATCTTTTGCTCTCCAATAATAAATCTTCTCTCCTGTTTTCCCAGCTGTTCTGGTATAGTTTGTTAGGCAGCATAAGAGGTGGAACAGTAGGGAAAGAAACTATGGAAATTTTTGCTGTGCTGGTGGAATGATTTATAGTTATGGAAAGCAAAATCCAGAAGACTGAGGGCTTGTGTAAAAAACAAGTGTGTATGTGATGCTCTCAAAAGAATCTGGAGAATATGCTTTCTAAAATTTCAGAAAAAAATTTATATATACACGATATTAAAAACACGTTTTTATATAACTGAGTATCATATGTGTGTTATAAACTACAGTTAATAAAAGACACACTTATTTAGCCTAATGATGACATTTTTAATCACAATTCAACTTGCCAGTGAAAAATATTGGTCAGTTTTTTAAATACCCAGCCCAACACAAAGCTGTAGGTATTTGGATTATAGGGCAGCTAGCACAAAAACTATGCTACAACAATGCATATGGGCTTCAAACACAGTTATAGGAATACCTGCATGTATTTCTCCTCTGAAAGACAACGTAAGGTTTACTGGAAAGCTGTAACACAGTCACAGTACTCTAGTTGTTAAAAAGCTTTTTCTGATTTCCTCCTTAACTATATCTTATTCATAGTCCAGTTTTCCTTGTGTTCTTCAATCATAGTAAATCCTATCCGAAATTCTTCTTTTTAATTCCAAAAGATTTACAGATAACAAATATACTTCATGGGTTTTTTTGTTAGTCTAGATAAACTATTTCAGTCCTCATCAAAACATCCAATCTTCTGAATCACCCAAATTGTCTTTCTCTTTTCTGTAGCACATGTAGTTCTCAGTGTATTAGCATAGCTGCAAAGTGCATATAAACACTACATACAGCACTATGCTTTTCACTTGAAGTAATAACATCTCCTTCTGCAGCTAATGGAGAGAAATAATCCAACTAAGTTCTAAATCAGTCAGAGATACCTGTGCCTTTACTGTGACAATATAGAGATGTTAAAGCAAATAAAGTGATAAATTAGGTACATCATGAGATTTATAAAGTTAGGAAATTTAGGAGATGAGTACTTTGGGTACTGAAAAATGACTCTCACAGGCCTAACCAGGCAAACTTCTCAAAACACAGGTTTTAGTGAGGTTGCAAATGGACAAAAAGCAGGATACAAATTGCTTCTTATATGGAAAAAAAGGTCCAAAAATGCATTGCATATCTTTCAAAGCTAATTTTGCTGTTCCTTGTCCCTCCTCTCCCCCCGTCTTATGTTTTATAATTTAAAAAAAAAAAAAAAAAGGAATCATTCATGTGAGATTTTAAATTTGTTCTTATTCTAAACAGTAAGGTAGGATTTTCTCAAAATGGAGAAAAAAGGATCATTAATGAATAATATAAAATCTAACCAAACCTATTTCTATTCTGGAGGTTTTTTATGTTTTGTTTTCTTTTTCTTCAGGGTTTTAATTTTCCTTTGAAAGTGTTGCTATATTAAGCTTAGTGCTAGAAGTTACAATTTGCGAAATAATGTCATTGCTTCTCTTTAACTGTCTAAACTGCAACAATATTTTTAAGCTACTTTCTTCTTAGAATCTATTCTAATATAAATTAGTATATTGTAATTAACCCTATTTTCCATGAAATGAGAGATGTAAGAAAAAGTGTCATATTTCAGTATTTTGCTCGAGAGTAGAATAAAGACTGCAGGATTTGCCACTAAATAAGTTCTGAGATTCCATAGTTTATGGTAGTTTAATTCAACTTGCAAATAAATTATTTGGGAAGCCTCCAAAGAAGTTCCAGCCCTAAATCATCAGACATACTGTCAGGAAGCACATTTCATTCATCATAATTCCTAGAACAAGAAGATAGCAGACCAGAGCTAGCTCAGCGGCATTCAGATGACAATCACTAATGGGTTGATTCTAGCTCAGAAAGATGTTGACTCCCAGAAGATAAATGAGTTTCCAGAAAGAAAAAAGAAGCATCAATGACACTGCCTAAACCAATACAGTTTTCTGACCTATGCAGCACAACAGGTATTGTTCTTCAAGAAAATTTCCTGTCCACTGTCACCTCCCAGAGTAAGAAGCTTCAGAGAATAATAATGAAGAGTATTTTAGGCTGAAATTCTTAACTCTACTGGGATTCATTAGCAGCAACATGAAAATCAGGTAATTGAAATGGGTTTAAAACTGCGGAAGTAAAGCTGTCATTGAGTCTCAAGGTTGTCAGAACTTGCTGATGATAGGTACTTTGCAAGAACTTTAATCTGATGTTTCCAAGTGTCTACTACAAAGCCCGTTGTTAAGTATTCTGGAAAGAAAAAAAAAAAAGAAGAAAAAAAGAAAGTAAACAGAGTACAATTTTGTATTCAGTAAAAGCGGTAACAAAGCCTGCTTGGCATACATTTAGCATGATAAAAACATTGGACCATCTGAAGCAGTTACCACACAAGTCGTGTATAGACACACACTAAGTGTGCCCTTGTGGCATGGACAACCAAACTGCAGATGAAAAGGCAATCTCAGAGCAGCCTATGTAAACTTGCGTCAGGTTTTTCCTTGTTATAGGATTTTCTTTTTCCCAGAAAGAAGACGAACCATCATATGGTGTATACCCTCTGATCTCCCAGTTCAGTCTGATGTCAAAAAATTTTAAACACCCAAGGTCTCACAACTTTTGGAGCACAAGGAATTATAAATGTTATACTCAAGAGAAATAGGCACAGTAAGCACATACCTACATATCTAATATGGTAAGATTGATCTCAAGTTGTTTTCCCAAGGTTATACTCAAAATCTATGGCAGAATCTGGGACAGAACAAAGGATTGAAATCTTGACACATTTAAAACAGTGGCAAGGATCAATGATCTTTAATAAGATTATTATTAGTATTTCATAATAGATCTCAGTTAAGTCTTGAGTCTTAGTTTTAGACTGGATATGACACAATATCTAAAATCATTATGCAATAAGGAAAAGGCAGTGAACTCAGGCATAAAATTATATTACCAGTCTGGATGTCTTCCCAAAGCCAATGTAGAAATGCCAAGGTTGTTGTATTGGGTCTGGCTGAGCTGGAGTTCATTTCATCATGGTAGCCCTCACAGTGCTGTGTTTTGCATTGGTAGCTAGAAGGGTGTTGATGACACACCAGTGTTTTGGCTACTGCTGAGTACTGCATCAGCACTGTAACATTCCTTCCTCAACTGAGGGCAAGATCCTGGGAGGGGACTCAAGTGTGCTAGCTGACTCAAACTGACCAAAGGGATATTCCAGACCATATGACATCAGCTCAGATATAAAAGATAAGGCCAGGAGCAGGAAGGCAGGCATTCATTGTCTCCAGTGGCTGCCTGCTGGGGAATCTGTGCATGTGTTGCAGCCCTGCTTCTCGGGAGTGGCCGACCATCGCTGCTCATGGCAAGTAGAGAAAAAAACTGTTATCTTTTGCTTCACTTTTGTGTGTGCAAGCTTTTGCTTTGGTTTTGTTTTAAATAAATTGCCTTATCCCAACCCACGGGTTGTTTTCCATCTTACTCTCTCCCCTGTCCAGCTGGGAAGGGGAGTGATAGAGTAGCTGGGTGGGTGCTTGGCATCCAGCCAACCTCAGCTCACCATGGTTGTCAAAACCTGATGATAGGATTTTGAGAAATCTTCCATCTCATATTTTCATGCTAGCATTATCCACATGAGTGGCCTTTAAATATCTAGGGAAGCCATAAGCACATGCAGTACAATTTCATATACAGTAAGAGTGACAAAGAGTAGCTACTGCATTAAATTACCTGTGAAAGCATGGGTTTTCATACATTTTCAAGATGTTACCAAGCAGAACCTTGAATGCCAGTATCTTAGAAATCTTTAATTGCACCCTAAGCTAAATTATCATCTAATGTCAAGGAAAAAAAAGTTAAATCAGACTGTATGAATTATTCATCATCTCCAATTCAATATGAACACTATTCTAGCTGAGTCTTAAGCGCTTCTGAATAGTATTGTAGAAGGTCAACACTTCTCTGATAATAGAATGCCAGAAACTATTACCTGACCTTTATAAAATAAAGAATCAAGAAGATACACTTCAGGAGAAGAAACAAACTTACAACTAAAGATAGGCTTTGTTAATAGGCTCATATAAATATTTGCATAACATATTTTAGATCAAATCCACTTGCAGGGGATTAAGACTCCAAAAAAATGTTAAAAATCAATATATCTCCCCACTCTCCCAATAATTTCTTCAATCATGTCTTCAGTTATGGTACACAGCCTGTTTGGCATGTGTCCATTAGAAACCTCTCCTTCTGGGAATATTCCTAAAGCAATTGTTGCTATTGTTCTGATTTGGTAAGATTTTGCCTGTACTTTTCTGAGGACACATATGCTGAAGGAGAATGGTGAAATGGGCTACTACTTTTTGTATCTGTGTATTCTTACAGTAGCTATATTTACCAAAGTTAAATGTTTAGTCTCAGTTAATAAAGGTACTGTTTGGATAAAACATTATTGTCACATGACTACCGTGTAAGCTTCCACACTTTGGACTGCACACTTTAGAAGCTCCTTACCTGACCCAAATAGATTCAGCTCTCACAGATCTTACTTCCCAGACTGATCAAGTAACAGTAAGTGTGGACATGGAAGGAAGAGTTAAAAAATAACTACAACTATTAAAAAAAAAAAAAAAAAAAAAAAAAAAAAAAAAAAAAAAAAAGGAGAGAGAGAGAGAAGGTAGGAGGCTGTTGTCAAAATCCAATTATTAAGTGAGAAATGGAATTTTAAAATCCTAATGACCAAAAAAGCCTACAGTGACCTGATGATATGAGGACTTCAACTTTCCTATTCAAACTAAGATTATGCAATTTGCTTTCTTAGACATATTTTAATATTTTATTTTTTCTTTATCTTATAATAGAAATTATTGTTTGTTAATGTTTAGCAAGTTAATGTATACTATTATTGTATAGGAAAAACATTAGATGTCTCTAATTCACCATAGTAAACACTGTTTAGCAGAATCTGCCTTACACACTGTTTAGAAAGTGAGAATCCTCCAGCTGGCCTTCGAGTCTGCCAGCTGGGAGGAAAAGCTGTTTCAGAAGTGGAAAGATGCCACAAAACCCTATGAAGCACGGCAAGAATCTTTAGTCCAGGAGAAAGCAGCACTGTCCAGCTAACACTTTGCTATCTCTGTCATACTATATATTATTCATGTTCTGAATTTTTCAAATATTTTTCTACTAGTTAGTAATCTTTTAATCCTCAATTGGTTTATTACAAAATTGATTTTAAATATAAGCATGATAGAGTTCTTCCTTTGCATTTCCAAATACTGTGACAAATACATGATCATTGCCTAATCCTAAGTAGTGAAACACTTTTTGTGAACCTGAAGTTTCAAATATCTTCACGCAAGTTAGGAGTAGAAAGGAAATCAAGAGGTTCCCGAAATCATCACTTTCCACAAAAAGATCAACAATTATCTGTTTCTGAATAGAGGAGGTATTTGCAAAGAAATATTTTTTCTCTTTTTTTTTTTTTTTTTTCATCACTTAAAGCATTGACGCAAATCTGTGGTAGCTTCAGTTTCATTATGGATTCATTCACCTATGCTGTCAGGGAGTATAGAGAGTGGAATTGAGTACTGGATGCTCGACTGAATTTGCTGCTTAACTCTTTGCTACCTCTGCGTCTTTAGTTTGGACCACTCTGACTTAGCTCTTGGAAGAAAAACTTGCTGTAGAAGAGAATAGGTGTAAGCATTGTAGTTAGAAGATAGTAGTATGGATAGGTCAAGCCTGTTACACTTGACTCTGACCCCGGGACTGATGTTTGACCCCTTTTTTATTTAGTGGGACAGACAATCTATCTAGATTTATAAACCCAGTGCCATCTTGAAACCAGCAGTTTGAAAGCTAGATGATCTTAGTCACCTATTCCTCTTAGAGATACCTACAAAAGACAACATATTGACTTACTGAGTAATCTTGCCTGAAGATAAATCTGTGGTCCAAAGGGGTCCATTTAGTGTCTAAAACAAGATGGAAAAAATTTAGTGCCTAAAGTGGCATGGCACAGCTATACAGTGGATGTGTTTATACTCAAAATTTAGAAGTAGAGTTAGTGCCTGAAAGAAAATTATCTTGTAAGAGAGAGAAAAAAGAAGTCAAACTAACTCTTTAAAATTAATGAAAAAAATTATGATAATGAAAATTAATTTGCTTCTTTTTAATAATTTTTCATTGTCTTCTTAATGGAATTCTAGTTTAGGAAATAAATCATAAGAAATAGACACACAAAATGAAAGAATGTCATTCAGATAATAACCAGGCACTACATGTATACAGGCAAGTTACTGAATCTGTTTTAGGCAATTGTCTAAGACCAGGGTTATGGAGCATAGACTGAGAGCACATCTGCTATGGTTTATAGCTATAGAGAAATATTTATCTACAACTAAACTCTGGTACCTCTGAAACAAGCACAGTGTAGAAGTAAGAGTTCTATGTTAAAAGGAAAGTGCCAGAAAATACATTAATGGGTAAATTTATGGCTATTTTTTGCTTTAAAAATGTCAAGGGTTAAAAAGAGCAGGCATACGTGAAATAAAAACAGTATGGTATTTCAAGTATATCCTCAAAATAGAAACACTGTGTGCACTGGTCTTTACAAGATAATACAGCAATTCTGGTTGTCCTGGTAGATTTTCTGTACAAAAAGATAGTAAAAACCTTCTGTTAAGAAGGAATCTGGAAGTTCCAGATCATGAGAATTGAATGCAATCCCTGGCACATTATTATGCAAGAATGGTTCAGAATGGTAGAGAGTATCTTCTTATGCAGTATTGGAAAAATAATTACCAGTATCTTCACAATGTTTACTTTCTTGATGGACAGTTTATAGAAAAGTGTACAGAGAAGTTTGAAGCAGCTGTCCATACATAAGCATCTGGTGATATCTGAGATGCTCTAGAGAAGACGACACAGCTGCATGGGTTTATCAGCTCTAACACAGGACATGTATGAGAACCTATCACCACCAGAGGACCATCTAAGGCTAGGCAGGCTATCACTGGGAATCTCACCTTTAACCATCACCTTGACATGGGCACCTGAATTGAGCCCAAGGTTAAGCCATTAAATAATACAATAATGAAAAACAAAACCTAATGGGGTACAATTTATTTTCCTGAATATAAGCGTCTTGTACGTTTTTTGGTATTGGGAGTTCTCCCACCTAGCTTTTGTCTCAAGGGAGTCATAGGTCTCCTATAGATCTCTACTCTGATCTTAGCAGATATCTAAGCAGACCCCTCAGATCTCCCAAGTCAATAGGGATCTATGCCTGAACAACTGAACACAATCCCCAAAAGCCTACAGTAATAGTACAGTTTGATTACAAATCAGCTCTGATGGATCTTATTCATACTCCTGTTTTTTCAAGTGGTCAACTACTTATCTGGGTTTATGACTTTCTTTTCTGACAGAGACACCTCTCCAAGAACTGGAGGTGATACATAAGTATCCCAACCACTACAAATGTGTTAAACCTTTCTGTGATTCAAGAAAAAAAATTGTATCAAAGACAAGAGTTAGAAAACTGAAAAAAAAAGGCACCAAAATTACCTAGAGAGCTTTTCTATTTCATTATCCAAAGGATTTCTCATCAGTATGCTGATAAGAAAAAGACACAGAGATGTGTGTTTCCCATATCAAATAGTGCTTGTTATTCTGTTCTTGAGGCTGCCCCAGCAGCCAGTGACCTGTGTGAGAACCTGTGCTGACAAGCTCCACAGGTATCCAAGCTTAATGTAGCTCCAGAGTGCTTTTAATAGATAAGCATAGTCTATCTGTTCTGGCAAAGAAAAATAGGGCAGACAATCAGACAACCATCTTCCATAACCTGAGTGGAATGCTTAACATAAGTCAAGGGTAAAGAAAACAATCTTCCCTGAACAATGCCTTGAAATGCTATTGAAAAAAGATCATCTGTGTTTATACACACACATATATAAAATGAGAGATTACTCCTTTGTTTGCTTGCATAAATTATTTGACAAAACCAAAGCCCTTTCTACATATTAGTCTAGATATTCCATCTAGTAAAATGGCTAGAAGGTGTCATATAACACCAGAAAAACATAATGACAAATAAGTGTTGACCCATGAGAAAATGTTTTCCTTAGTCATTCTAGTTGTCTAGAAATGGAAATTCTAACGCTACCGCATAAGATAACACACAGGAAAAAACTCATAAGGCTTTTATTTTTTTAACACATTTCCCTTTTTATTGAGTTTTATTCCTTTTTTATTGCCAATAAAATCTGCAGTAAGATGATTCTGGTGTAATACTGCGTATTACAAATTCCCTCATACTGAATTGTTTTTTTCTTTTTGTTGATTTATAGACAGATATATCTGAGAACAGAGTACAGCAGATTTTTTTCATTAGTTTGTTAGATGACATTGTTATTATTATTATTATTATTATTATTATTATTAATACTATGACCTTTTTTTTAACCTTAAGTTCTAAAGAGTTACTTATTCATCTTTAAAATTTACCATATAAGTTTCAAGACAGTTTCTATAGGGAATAAAGTCTGTGATCATGAATTTAAAAGACCAGAAAACACCTTATTAGCTTTTTGGTTAGAGTGGCTTTAACCACATTTGAAGTACAAGACATCCTGCAAATTAGAGAAAATATCTCCTTTGACCAGTGGAGTTGGAGTATCAATAAGTTGATAAAAAGACAGAGAGATGAGGAGTCATTTAGATGTTCCCATTCTCTCCAAACTGTCATCTCACGTGACATGATCCATATCTTAGTAATACCAGTGTTAATGTAAGATAAATAATTCTGTGGAAGGGGATACTGGCACCTAGTCAAGCTTTTGAAGTGTTACTGAAGGAAAATGGTGTAGGGAGAAAAAAAAAATTAATTATAGACAGAGGAAACAAGACATTCAGGAAAGAAGAATTAAGTCAGAGTCCTACTCAAACAGATCTTACGATATAAGGGAAGACTGCCCAAATTTTCATAATTTCTGATTGCAAATGCCTAAAAATTATGAGATTTGAAAGTTAGCAAGAGGCTCTTACTCTTCTTTGTGAGGAGAGGCCTACTTAGGTCTTCAGTGCTGTAAAGACTAGACACCAGACATGTTTTCAATGAAATCTGAAATTATTTACATAATCATCCCTTTGAAGAGCTAAACACTTATGTAAAACATTAGCAATTGAGATTTATGGCAGCATGAGAACTGACAACATTGTCTGTGCAAGTTTGTTAAAAACAATGAGAAAAAGAAAAATTATATGTGTGAGTTGCTAGCATCCCTTTGCTGCTGTCATATGAAAATCAAGTGCTATGGCATAGTATTCCTTAAACTCACTGTCATTTATTCTTATTTACTACCATTTAGGGAGCTATAACAGTAAAATAAAGTTTGCTATCATGATCAGAGATATAAGGAAAAAAGGAGGGAATAACAGTTTGCTAAAAATTTCATTTTTTCTTTTAACTTAAATATTACTTTTCTCTCTGGCATTTGCTTTTGTGATCCACACAATATTTTAGTCTCCTTTTTAATGCTACCATCGGTCAAACCTATTCTGAGATGATAAAACAAGGATGGGTTAAACATTGATATGTCAAAGTGAGTCTGAAGCCTGCATTTTTGAAAAACAAAAACTTTATTTGATGTAATTCTCTTTAGCGGTCTCATTAAAGCAGTGATAAAATTCACACTCTGCTGAAATCAGATGGTTTTCCCATTCTTTTGCATGGTGTCAGCATTTCATTTACAGATTCAACATTGTATTTCAGACAGAGAGTATTGGCTCAACTTTTCCCTTTACTCTGTATCCCATCTCCTAGAGACTGCTATTGTTTTAAGAGGAGGAGAAGATGATCATGACCATTCAGTGGTCATTAATTCAGATTATCCTTGTATACATTCAGGTTTTGAAATATAGGAGCTAAAGACCTTTTTCTGTTTCCAAAGACATTCTAACACAACACAAATTCCACACCAGGTAAGATCGAAAAAGTGGAACAGTGAGTACAGCTTGCAACAAAAATTAAATATGTTGTAATGCACTAATAAAAATTACCAAAAAAAACCCATTAATATAATTATTTTCTTTAAAACAGAGAATACTTTTTCTGTTTTTCTTTACTAGTTTCACTTTCTGTTGCTTTTCAGCATCAAAAAGTAAAAAAAGAGAGTAAAAAATAGAGAAGAGTAGGAAGGAGTAGGAAAAAGACAAAAAGGGAAAAAATATGAAAATATTAAAAATAAATTGATAAGTAAGGAAAACTTTGAAATTAGTAACTTTTTAAAAGGAAAAAAAAACCTAGAACCACAAGCGAATTCTCTCTTTTGTCTGAAGCTATAACTCTGACTAGACACTCAGACACCACTCTGTGCCAAAACATGCTGGTACACAATACACTAAAATCCAACAGTAAAAATATTCTCATCTTGGTTTTCTTTCTTTGGCACATGTTTCAAACATAGAGGTCCTAAAATGTAATCACTGTTCTCTCATGAGACTTTCAAGAAGCTGTCATGTCTTCTTATTCACTCATCAGTGGAAGCAAGGTCTGGTAGCAAATCCCATGCTGGTTTTGTGCTGTTTTCCACAAGAGTATTTAAAGTGGGATGTATATTCTCTGGATAAATATCCTGAGAAGTTTCTATCAGTAAAAACCCTGAAACATTTTGAGACCTCATTTGCTTGTGAGCACAGCATCTGCAGGAATGATGAAAGTTTATGCAGTTGCTTGTAAGGGGAGGGAAAAGTGCCATCAGTTTGCTCCGTGAAAGGTTTATTCAGCCAGCTTATTTCCACTGCATGTGCTACCAGGCCCTCGATCTCCCTGCCTGGAATAGAGTCAGCTTTAAGCTGTCCCTTGTTACTTATTTTTGCCTCTAGCAGTTTAATCTTAGGTCATTCAGCGGTCAAACTAATGTATATGTTCCTGAGATATGGCTGTAAGCCATATGGAAGAAGCAATACACTAGCTCGAGATTATAGAAAAGCACAGTGTACTTTCTTCCTCTTTCAGCTTTAATAAGGGGGAGCAAGCTAGATTATTAAGACCTGCATTTTAGGCTTCTCCTTGGGGAAATGAGTAGAAAAGTGAGATTTTATGCATGAACAAAAGGATTCAATTAAAATGAACTAATGAATTTTTCTCCTGACTTATATGGAAGCCAAACATTAATTGTGATATCTCACTGTTTTTATAACATGTGATCTTAAAGATTTAAGATTATCAATGTAAAAAAATGTGAATAGTTGTTAGCAAACCACATTAAAAAAAAAAAAGAAAATAGTATGATTTTATTAGATAATTCTGTAGATTATATGTAAACAAAGAGTTTATCACATATTATCACTCCATAGGAGTTTCAAGATGTTAATGTAATCTGTGGGGCAGAACTGATCCTGGATTTAGACCCTCTTTTGGGGTGTCTTTCCTTAATAAACAGGTAACTTTATTCTGACACAGTGTAAAAAAGGAGTCTGTCATTACAAATTTGTTTTTCAACTACATTGTATAACACTTTCACATTCTTTTTTGAAATATTTTCTTTGCTGGGCCATACTTGAACAGATATTTTCAGTCATTTTGCTGACATTGGTGTAGTTTTTGATTAAATGCAACTCAGTTTTGATAGTGAAACCAATATAGAGCATATTTTGTCACTATTGCATCTTGACATTTGAAATTACACATTCCAAGCCACATAATATCTTATGTTCAGAAACAGGAGAATTTATGTTTTTATTTCTCCCCTAAAGGAACTATCCAGAAACTGGTTAGATCATATGCACTGCCTAATTACTTCGTTCTTAACCATAACAGCAACGTTTACTTTCTCCTCAATAAAACAGTCAAGTCACTTGTTTGGAATAAATGATTGGTTGACCTCTGATAGTTGTGGAAGAAAAATCTATCAGCACAAAGATACCACATTTGAAGAAGTCCCTGTTTTGCAGATTGTTTAAAGAAAAGGGAAAAGAGCATGAATCTTTCCATATTTTTTCATAAACATTATCTACAAGTCATTATTAGATGATTGGTTCCACACTACATGAACTTTGGTCTGACAGATTTAATTCATATTTTTTGTTGAGTGATTTTTTCTATTTTCAGGTTTCTGTTCCTTTATTATTTAATTCTTTATGTAGTACCAATTGGAAGGAAGGGGGGGTTGAGGTAAAGAATTTAGAACCAGTCCAGAAACAATAAATTCAACTTTTCTGTGGTATAATGACAAGACTAGGAAACACAAACTGAAACTGCACATACTAAAATGTACCCTGAACAACAGAGGTGCCAATGGAATTGACCACAGGAATCTGGTGCTATTTGACACCGTTTAAGGCATCCAGGACCCCGCAAAGGGGTGCCAGATATTATACTGGTGACCTTTGTCCTTCTGGAATTGCAAATCAGGGTCAGGAACAATAGCCTAGGGTAGTCCAAACAGCAGTAGGCATCTTTGATTAGACAGTGCAATGTCTGTTGGTACAGCACCTCCTTTTGCTCATTTATCTTGATGAACTTGGAACTTTGCTCTGTTATTGAGTAGTTTCTACCTGAGCCATATCTTGCAAGTTTAAATGTTTTTCTGGAGTTTTAAAAATTTCATTAATTTACTATTCCTCTTATCTATGACTTCACCTCACTTGTATACTTCTATTATCATGTCCACAGATTATTTCTACAAGAATACTGTATGCTGCTATTTTATGCTCTATGATAAATTTTTACGGACTATTTTTGTATCTGTTAATAGTTGAGAATGCAGAAATTATTATACTGTCAAAGATAAGCACAGTTTTGGAGACTTTTGATAGCCTCAGATTTTCTATACTAAGACACAATTCATGTACTTACAGAGAGATTTTGTACAACTAAGTGCATTCCCCTGAAGAGAGAGCAAATTCCATCACAAATCTGATATGCAGAATTCTGAATCACTTCTTACTTTCATGTTAAATTTCCCCATGGTTTTCTTTACTGCTTTACTGGGTTTAATTGTCTTTTTGCTCAGCTCAAAACACCATGAGCTTTACAACAGACAACATCTTTTAGTGACAGCGTTGTTTTGTTTTGCTTGAATAAGAGGTGGCATTTATGTTCTATTAAAGGCAGAAGGCCAGAGGATAAAAAAGAGGATTTGTTTGTTTGTTTACATTTGCTGGAGTCCATTATGCGATGCAAAGTACACAACACAGTGGTAGACACTGCACTAACACTATGTGGTGCATTATGAAAACCTTTTATCACATTGGGAAATAAAGGCAGGAGATTGTGTCACAGCTTATTGGACATAAAACAGTCAGCCATCTCACTATGATTGAAGGAACAGAGTTTGTAAGTGCAAGTTCCTCCAGGTCTGTGTGACATGATCACTGCTGGAATGCCTTGAGCACTGGAAAGGAGAATTCACCCTGCAGGGAAGTCTGACACCCTTTTGAGTCTCTCCCGTGGACTAAGGAAAAATATTGCATAGTGAGCCAACTCCCTTTTCCTTTTACCTCCTTTTATAGAATACTCTTTTCTTTCAGCAAACAGGCAATAATACCTTGTGCTAAGGCACTGCCATTTGAAATGTCTGCTGCACAACCAAACAGTAGGAGTGTATACTAATGTTGACTCATCCGCTGTTGCTCGTATATATGTAAGGTCAATGATGAATGAGAATTGGGCATAGATCTGTTTAAATTCTCTTTTTTAATGACAGCTTACTTAATTCTTGATTGAAAGACAAGACAAAATTCTTCCATTTCAGGACTTATCAAAGCATCACATTAGGTTAACCTCTAGTGCTATTCCCCATAAAACTCAGATAAGCGTGTTTTAATAGTTCACAGTCAGCTAGGGTAAGATATTCACAGAGAAAAGCACCATGCTGTTTCTCAAGAAATAATGTTCCCTGTAAATCGATAGCATTTAAAATACTAGAGTATATGAGTATGTGGAATTCACTAGTTGTGCTTTAAAAGGAGGTACAGTCTGCTTTAAGAAAGGATTAACCACAAAGTGTATTGGTATTTTTATTCACACTACACCTGCTTTTATTATTCAAGTATAGTCCACCACTGCATGCTAGCAAGTGTTTAAAGAGGGAACAGCTGTATATATTTACATCTTGCTCAAAAAAATCTACTTTTCTTCTAATGCATTATTTTCTAAAAATTCTACTTTCCAGCTATCAGTATTTTGATAAAAAAGAGATAGTTTTCTTTCTTGGATCTTTTCAAAAGCTTTGCTAGAGAATTTTACAAGTCATAGGTATATTCTCTCTACTCCACATTTGATTCAAAGTCTTGTTAAAACAACATCAAGTTCATCATCTGAGTTTTAGTGTCTTTTCGACGGAGAATATACATCAAGAGTGTGCTACCCTTTGTCTTTTTCCTAAATTTGAATTAATAATTATATGATTATTCAGAAACTTTCTGAATAACTGGAATATCTTGGCCTTGTGTGGCAACAGTAGTTTGTGGATTAGAAGTTTTCCACTCAATTTAAACTATCAGCGTGACAACATTATACTTTCTTTTTCAGTTGTTCCAAGTTTTTTTTTATGAATGTAACGTGCTACTTCATCAGAAATTGCTACCTGAGAGCTTTGCAAGCAAATCAACTGTAAAATTTCTCTTGAGACAAATTTTAGATTCCAAAGAATGTATCAGCACAGGGGATTGTATTAAAATTAAAATTAAAATACAGCAGTAACTTTAGTTCCTAATGACAAACCAAAAAGCTAAATTGACAACAATGGGAACATAGAGGAACTGTTCACCTGACAATATAGTATACAATAACCATGGATTAGATTCTCACAAACTTCAGCATGAAAGCAATGCCCATTAAGGCATCCATCTGATTTTAAAGTTTTTGTGTCACATAAATGTTGTATATTCATTTTAATGTAAGGTGAGATTTTCATGACTATAGAACCTGGAACATTAAGGAGACCCTCTTGATATTTGGACATAGTGCTGTTATTCCTGGAAGAGGGTTTGAATATGATCATATTCTTCATCCTAATTTTAGGTGTACAGACATGCTCATTTCAGATTGAAAGTACTTATGAAATATGAGGCATAAAGGCTAAGACTTTATACACCTCCCTGGGCTCAGTTGTTTTTTGTCATGAATCTATAATATTGCCCAAGCTGTTGTAACATTATAGAAGAGCAGAGATAAAGGATTAACTATGTAAAGTATTGTCTTCCTGTAATTAAAGGCTTTTAGTACTGAAGATTCACTGATTTTCTTCTTAACATTTCAGTAATGTCATCTTTTTTTCCTGTGATATGATAAGATAATTTCTCTGCACCATCTTTTTGACACAGTATTCTTGTGTTATACTCTATAGAATGTTTGTGGTTTGCTACTGCCCTATCAGTAAAGGAGATTCAATTACAGAAATACTGCATACATAGTGTATTAAGAGTATATTAGGCATAGAATATCTGACTCAGTTTCATATTGTAACATTTAAAAAAGCTTAAAAAAAATATTTCCTATTGCAGAAGCATCATCAATGATGCATAAAATAGGAACTTGGTGTGTTAAAAAGGTTCATAACATTACAGAGTTTAAGATGATACATAAAGTTGGAACGTAAATGTAAATACAAGATGGTGCAAAACACCAAGACTGTGGAAGCACATTACTTTAGATTTTAAAAACAAGTAATTCTCGTTTGTTGGGAAGAAACATCATCCATGCTTATGCTGCATACCAGAGCAACTGAGTTGACACAGACCTGATTGAATTTGTTAGGCTCAGTGTTACACCAGGTAGACTTAGCAGTGCACACTTAAATATAAATTGTCTGTACCAGCCTATTGCTGCACCCTGGTGAACACACTGAATCCATTGTTACCTGGGCATTGCACCAGGCTGCTACCATGTTAATGAGTATGTTGCATGTACAGCTTATATTAGAATGAAAACTGGCTCACAGTTTGAGCCTGTATTTCCAGTCCAGGGTGTCTTGCTCTACTTTTTGTCAGTAAGACTATAAACAGATAGATCCAAACTGAAGTGGCTCACAAAACCTTTGTACCAGGCTGCAGTGCGAAATTACTGCAAATTCAGAGGATCTTGTCTTTAGGGAACTGTTCGTCCCAAAAGGGCATAAATCCTAAATTATGGCAGATATTTTCAGCTACCAAAGTACTCAGAGTCCAAAGAAAGGAGGTTTTTAATGTATACTTTCCTAGCAGTTGTTGTCCGTGAAATAGACAAGTAATAGAATTCAGCCTCTAAAATCAGTTTGTCCAAGGCAAGACCAACCCTCTACTACAGCTGTGTTGCAGAAGCATTCCAAAGTGAACATTTAAATAACGCAAGCATATATTCACTATCTGGAGTTTCATTTGCTTATGTTTCACTTAATATATCCATGAATTTATTTAAACAATCAAGCATATATAGAAAAAAAATCCTAAAATGGAAAAGTAGGGAAATGGAACATCATTAATGTTGAAGTAAAACAGTGTTTGTATAATAAACATAATGAAATTGAGTCAGTGAAATAGAGGAATTAATTGGTAGATTTAAAACAGAAGCAAAAGTAAAGCATCCTGTTCTGGTTTCTGCTGGCAATAAGTACAGTGAAAGCTATTTTGAATTAACATATTTTTCCAGTTTAAATTCAGTCATAAAGGAAGATCCATCAGTTTTTCTTACAAAGCAAGAAAGATGACATTTGTCTCCCCATTTCTGGGCTTCAGTGTTGCTGTATGTACCACCTGCTGGTTAATAACGTGAGAAGACTCATTCTTTCTGAAGAGAAACTGGCTTTTTGTTAAAATAACCAGCACTGCAAATAGAAGTAGCTTCTCTCTGTGGTTGAAGTCTGCTTTCTGTTGTGTTTGCTACAAAATCATTGCTCTGATAATTTGGGAGGTTTCCAGTGGGCATGCTATGATGTTCTGCTTTCTGCAAAGCCTGTCATCCTCCAAAGAAGGAAGTAGAGGTAATTACATCCAATCTCTAACATGCATTCTCATATCTTTCCTAAAAGGAGAATTTTTTTGTAGCAAAAGCACTGTGGTATTTTTCTTTGTGTTCATAAAGAGAGCTAGTAAAGCATTTTATTGAGGGCTCTGCTCCCACAGTACATGGCCAGCAGCATGAGGCTGAATAACACTGAGCCTCAGCACTGGCATGGATGTTGGAGGATGTCCTAATGCTCTACAGCTGCCTTCACATGTGCTAGATATGCTTTCAGACTGCGGTACTGGGATGTGAAGGCAGTTTAAAATCAATTGGGACCTAAAATGAAAAAGGGATAGGGATCAAGCAAGGAAAAGAGTAAAATAGCAAGGCTGAGGTTGACACCAAACAGCTACCTTTCACTCCTCCAAGGCCTCCACAACACTGGATCTGCTCAGAGTTGTGATAAAACAGATGAGCTAAAAGTGGGCTCTTTATCATAATCATCATTTCCCTCCCCTGAAACTTCTTCCTGAAAGAAAGGGCATTCTGGTGGATGGATCTTTGGTCTAATCTTACCTTGACCATCACTGAATTATTTTCTGAATGCCAATGTGAGAATACAACAGTTTTTACAGCAATTCATAGTTCATAGCCTTGCCCTACTAATCCATTAACTAATCTCCTAAAAGAGATCATCCAAAAACTCATCTATGCAAAGTTTAGGTAAATGTAAAGGAGCAGAATGTACAGTGATGCTTGCCTGTGTGAAACAGTCCTCCTTCTGATTATCTGAAGCAGTCCAGTGTCTATTTCTTTAGATTTCATAGCTGACAATCTGCTTTTTCTTCATGAGCTTAATAATTTCTTAACATCTTGGAGTGATGGGTGTAATGGTTTAATTATATATATATATTTTTAAAAGTTCATTTTCATGTCAAAAAACATGCTGACCCCACTTCCTCTGCTGAATAAGGATTTCCAATTTAATTTCTCATATTGGTGATTCCATTTCAAATTCTTCTCCAGCTCTCTCTTTCATTGAGTTCTAGTATATTTAATTTCTCCTTAAACAGAAGTCATTGTGTACAAATCTTCAATAAAACTTGTTTACTTTCTCTATATCTCTATTAGCTTCACTGTACTCTTTTCTCAAAGAGGAATCAGAAGTCCATATATTCATTATATCCATATATCATATATATTACTATATTAATATATTTTATATAATATTATATGGATATATTAATATATTAATATATCCATATATATTACTATATAAAGATTATTTCCAATTTTTTTTCTGTTTATTGTTTAATAGATCTTAAAATTTCCTTTTTTAAAACAATAAGCATTAAATCAAAATTTTCATATAACCATCTCTAGTAAAACATAACATTCAGCTCTCTGTGGCAGTACCTGTTTAGAATCAGTCACTGTATGTAGTTTGGTTTGTGTTCCTACGTGTGCTTATTTGCACTAATCAACACTGAATGTCATTTGCCACTTTATTTATATAGTCAGTCAATATTTTGACATCCTTCTGCACACCTTTACACTAGTTTTTTACTTTTATTATCCTGAATAATTTAAGGTTATCAGCAAATTTTATTCTCACTGCTTACCTTCTCTTTCAGATAATTAATGATTATGTTGACCAACACATACTAGGAGAAAGAGGAACCTAATTTAAATGCCTTCTATTGGGAAAAGGACTGCTTATTTCATAGTTTGTTCCCAAATTTTTTATCTGATATGACTTATATATTTAGGTGGGTTTTTTTTTCTTTTTGGTTTAGTTTCATGTTTTCTTTCATTTGATTTTTTAATAGTCTTTCTAGGATACCCTGAAATTTCTCTTGAAAATTTAAAAAGTATGGTGCTAGTTTTTGTTTATACGATGTTTTATGCAAGGTTTCTTTCTGGAAAAGCTTTGTTGATTTATTCCCTTCAAACACAGTTTTCATTGTGATTTTTATAATACCATGTATTCTGGAATAATGTTCTTTTATCCATGCAATGTCCTGCTGTTACAACAATATTTCAATACATCTGAACCTTCAGTTCTAAAGACAAAATGTTGAGCAATAATAGTTAATAATTATGTGAAAGTCAAGGTTGTGATTCAATGTGTCTCAGCTGGTTTAAAATGTATATACTGAATCATCCAGTTTCAAGACTACTGTCTTCTAAAATAATGCAGCAATCCTGTAAGTATAGATATTTTTTTCAAAATTTTCTCCTCAAATTTGAAGGATGGTAAAGGTCAGTTAAGGTAGATATCCACTGTACAACTACTGAATACAAGATTGTTTGAAGCTACAATTTGCTTTCTGATAAAATAATTCCTGAACATCATTTAATAGGTGTAGTTGGTCATTCATCTAGGAGAGTATTAGTACTAATTGTCTTATAGCCTGAAGTTGTGGAATGTATTCAATGTTCACAGTGAAGACTGCATTCGTGTAGATATAGTCGGTGTACTTCTCTTTTGAATGAAGGGTAACCTTTGCCTGATAAACTCATGCTTGGTTTGTAACCACTAAAGTACTGGGAAAAAATCATTATCCCAATGAGGCGGGAACAAGTTAAGAGGGAGGGAATATTCTGTTCCCTTATAAATAGCAAATAGAAAAGAAGAAAGAGATATTAGGAAAAACAGCTAAACACGTTTAGGAATTGTAAGAAGAGTGAACTACCAAATAGGTCTCTGGGAAGGTTGTATAACTTTCATTATCAGGCAAGTCTGTCAGGAATTATTTAAGGATATCTGAGGTAACAGGTGGAGAAAGGTTTGACTATATGATTACTTACATTTCCTACCAACTAATTTTTTTCTGATTCTAATATAACTTTTAGTCATCCTCAGTAAGCTCTATTTTTTTATGTCAAAAGTAGAATTATAACCTTAAGATAAACAATTTAGTCACTTGTTGAGGGACCATGTGCATGTCACTGCTGCTTCTTTTATCTGTAAGATAGCTGTAATTATGTCAGATCTTCTTCCTTGTTTTGAAGTTTATTTTTTTAGCATTTGTTTCAAACTGCATACACGAAGCTTTTAGAGACTCTTATTCTGTTCATGTGTTAACAAACCAAACAAGCATTTTGTCACACAGCTGGAAATTCATAGACTTATTTTAGTTTTGCATGTTTTGCAGTATTTGCTCATAATAAAGACTGTAGACTCTTGAACTGTTTCCACAGAAAAGACAATACAAAATCTGGTTTCATCTAGTATTTCTCCCTTGCAGAGAGTGGAATTCTGCTCAGATACCTAAATTCATTTACCTAGATGGATATGCCAAGTACCACTTGAGATGTTGTAGTGCTTCTAAGACATTCACACAAGGCTGGCAAAAATTACAAGAGCCATGGGAAGTCTGCACCTTTGGAAGGAGCAGCTGAAAAGCCAGGGAGGATGTGTGAGGGCATCTGAGGGCAGTCAAATAACACTTTCAACAGCTGATAGATCACTCACTGAATTTTGTTTTTCTTCCTTCACACTATCACTCAACTTTATGCTAACAGTTTTAGCCTTGTTGAAAGCACTTTACTTGTTCTTTATTTGCATCCAGATGCATTTTCACATAGCAACTTTTAAGTATCCAAATATCCATAGTGATTTGCAAGGTGCAATCCACTTTCACAATAGATCTGCAGTGATTTGCTTGCTTATTATAAGCAGACATAAACAAACACATATTCCTTGTAACTAGTCCATGAATTAAGAGTTTACAGGACTTCTCAATATGTCAGGGCACAAACAGTAATGCTCTTATGCCTCTGGATGAAATAGTTTATGGAATTATCTCTCACAGCTGTCTGTTTCCAGCCTTGCAGCTGAGATGCCGTAACTGATCATGTTAATTTCTAGTCCATTTTTGTGCAAAGTGAAATAGATTAGTTTAATCTAACACTGGAGCTGTTTTAAACAGATTTACTTCTTTGTGGAGGAGGTTTTTCCAGTGAAACAGCTGTGACTCAAATCATTGTTACATGGAAATGAGTAAAACTACAAAAAGAGGAGACATTTGAGTAAACAGTACACATCAAACTGAGATTTAGTCAAAAAGTAATGAAAGTTTTGCTTTAGAAAAAAAACCCCTTTGATTTCTTATATTGTTTGCCACACATTCCACATTGTTTAAAACACATTTTCTGTCTGATTAAATAAATTTTTCATTTTATTAAGCCAAAATTAGCTCTATTTTGCTCTCTAAAGTTCCCCTAGAACCATCATTTCCTTTACAACACCGACATCTTCGAAGTCACAGAATAATTACATCCAGATTTTTTTCAGAGCTGTAAAAAATTGGCCATAGGTAGCCCAAACAACTAGTCATCAATTGCCTTGTAAAGATGTAGCAGAGCAAACACATCCTCTTGGAAGAAGCCTATCACTATTGTTTCGTATTTCTCTTCCTTTTTCAATTCCTTTTGGCTGTTTTGATTCATATTTCCTATGCTGAGGCTATATATTCTATTGTTTAACTTCCCCATCTAAGTTCAAGGAGGTTAAGGGAACTGATTTTCCTTCTTTCTTTCTTCCTGGTTTATTTCACAGGCTCAGTGATTTCCCTTTGGAAACTGAAATTCAATCATTTTCTGTGGAGGAAGCTATAAGTGCTGTGTATATTCTTCATCATCTTAAAGACTTCCTGTACCTGCATACATTTATATTCACAAACATGAACATACATAGCATGGCAGCAGAGACAGCACAATTGTGCACTGAGAATGTCTGGATCCAGATAACTTCTTATTTATTGTGAAGTACTATGGATTCCAGTGCAAGCATCTTTTACACACCACACACACCAAAACTCTGCTGTCTGTTTTTCACACAACGTAACTAACACCATTAAAATAAACCAGTCCTTACCAGCTCCAAGATAAAAAAATAAAGAAGCTTATACTGAAGGTAAAAAGGGCAGAGGGCATGTCAAGTGCAGAAAATACTTGCATGTGCTTGCAGCTACAGCTGGATGCTTCACGGTCACAATTAATTAAGTTGGGATGGCTGCTGGATTGCTCTCTGAGGAACATCAACAGTTATAAGAATGAACTACATCCAGTTGCTCAAAGCCTAGCAGGCTATGTCCTGCTCTCAGATATATGTGTTTTGCCATCTGGACTAAGACAATGCAACATACCTGGGCATCAAACCATCAGCCAGTAGGAAACGCCACCTGCTTCACAATTTATGACACACCCTCTAGCCAAATGAATCGGAAACTGCAAACACAACCAATTCTCTCATGTACTTTTGTTTCTCAGAATACTGAAATATGGTGGAGGTGAGTTATTTAATCAGGAACTCCCAGAGCTCTGGAAGAGTCACTGCACCTGATGAACTACTTTTTTTGAGAATCCACTGTGACTGATCGTGGAGAAAGCTAAACTGACAACAACATCCTTGTGGATACAACGTTATGGGGTTTAGTCTATATATTAGTGGTCTGAAAGTATTTCTGAGAAGCTGAGAATTTTAAAATAGCATTAGGTCCAACAGGCTGTGGCCTGCATAAATATGTTGTACATGTATTCACTGAGGATCTTAACCACTTCTTTCTCTGAAATTTTATTTCTCATTTTCATTTTTATATAAACAAAAGAAATTTCCTATGTTCACTAAGACTACCTAGCAAGGGAACAACATCAGTAAAAGTGAGTGCTTAAGGTTATCTAATCACTGATTTAATCATAATATGGATCAGCTAGGTGAAAAGGGGTTATTGGAAATACCTTACCTTTCCCCTTTGCTTTTTTACTTTTCTAAAGCCTTGAAATAGAAAATAAACATGTTAGACTGAGATCAAGCCTAATAAAATGTTTAGAGTTTTGTTTTGTTGCATTTTTTAATGGAACTACTTCAAGCATTACCAGAGTTTGCCACCTGGTGACCCTTGGTAGATAGATTACAAAGACAACACTAATATGTTAAAGTATGAGGCATATGAATACCTTCCTTTGAAGTTTACTTCAGTAACCTCAGGAATGGGCAAATGAACACAGCTATTTTTCTCCTCTAATCTAGTTTTTTTTGACTTCTGGGTTGCATCCACTCTGTGCTAGCCTAAGAATAAAGAAAAACTGTCTCTAAAATCAAGCATCCACTTTTGATACACCTTTGAATAAAAGCAACCTAACCATTGTATTCTGTTTCTCAGGCTGGTAAAAGATTCTGTGATGGAGCTTTGATCTTGAATTTTTACTTTCCCAATTTGTCTGTCTTCTTTCATTCTAAAATCAAATGCAGTTATCAGACAAGTCCAAGGCTTCTTTTCATCCCGGATATAGAAAAGACCTCAATCTGCATCTAAAAGCATGCTCAAGCCATACAGTTTGTTCCCATTATAGAGACAGATACTGAATTATGCAACAAGTTCCCAGTGAGCAATTACATTTTAATCACTGTAAAGATTTTTTTCTGCAAAGACACTTCTACAGATGATTTATTTCAAAAGATAAGAACTGTGCCCCTATAGCTTAAATAGGAAAGTGTTTAACTTCCCCCAACAAATTTCCTGGCAGGCAGATTGTTTGAGGAGACCAGTAACTAATAATTAAACCACCTTTTTTTAAAATTTATTTTCCTTGTTTTTTACAGTAAATCTTTAACACAACATGACCTATAGTAGATAAGTCTTAGTCTACAGTTACATTTGGTCACTTGTTGCGTGCTTTCTTGGATTAGAAACTCCATGAATTATTTTTACTTTTCATAAACGAATTGTGGTGTTTACATTAGTTGCCTTCTGTGCAGTTAAACTGAGTAACCATATAGTACTTCAAAGAATGGCTGAAAATAAAAGGATATTATAGAGGAATGTTTCAGTGCATTTAATGTCAAAACGAAGGTTTTACTCCAGGAAAAATAAATGTGATATTGTTCAGAATTATCAATTTGCTTATCATCATGCATAAGACATAGACTGGGTAAGTTAAGACTTAAATTCAAAAGTACATTGAAGATGCTTATAAACTACATCCATCTATTTAGGTTCCGACTTAAGCTAAATTTCATGCTGTGCTGCCACAGTGGTACAAGGAACATTTGGTACATTTGACATGGAAAAACATAAAAAGAGATGAGTCCATTAAAAAACTACCCTTCTTTTGTTGGTCCTTCTACCAAGAATTTGAGCATAGTTTAAAGCTGGTATTTGTGTTTCCCTCATAATCAGAAATCCCCACATTCAGTTGCTTGCACAGTCACTGAAGCTCAAAAGCTATTTTTGGTTTTGATTGAAAAAGAATTTTGGACCATAGTAAGAAAACATACCAAATGAATCAGTCCTTTGCATAGAACATGCTTTTCTAGCAACTACAAGCAAACTTGGCTGATCTCTGGCATTTCCTCCAGCACAAAGGAACAAGCTGTGACATGGAAAGTGCCAGCCCCCTAGGGATTTACAGAAAAAAAAATAAATAAACCAGTGTCTAGTGAGTGTTGTTCATGGAATTCAGGATTCTGCCAGGTTGCTGCAGCATGCACCACCCTGGGGCTCCAGAGAGACTTCCATGAAGTACTTCTTAACTACTGTATGTTGTATCTTAGTTGCCTAAATCCACATGTACTGCTATTTAAGACAAATAAATAACTAGACAGATGTTTAGCATGGATCAATGTTATGCACTGCATAATTACTCAGTTTTCACCACAAGAGAAGGATTCAGGACTTACATTTTACAACCTGCAACCAATTTTATTGAACTCTATAAAATGTAAATGGATGAAGAAATTTTATAACCTGCACTGAGGGGTGCCTTCTGATCTTCTCAAAAAGCTGAATATTTGTTGTGGTTTTGTACAGGGAAAAAAAGAAAGAAAAATTGAATAAAAGCTTTGATTGTTGCAATGCCTACATGTAAATAAAATACACACTAGGACATTGGGGGAAATCACTCAATTACTTAGCACAGCTTGTTCCAATTCTTTTGTATCCTGGGCGAGGTAATTAGAAAGTGCAACAGAACAGATATTATTGTAACGTTTCTTTCTAAATAGTCAACCTCTGCATATAATTTTCAAAAAATAGTGTATTAATATTCAGGAATAACCTGAATGTAATTACTCACAGATTTACAGTAACTACTGGACAACATGCTTTTAGCAATACATGTTGACCTTGGTCCTTTTGAACCAATATGGTTGTCCGGTTGTTAGTCGATGTCTTCACATTTTCCCTGATCTTTAAAATTTTCCATATCATAAAGAAATACCCAGGAGTAAATGTAATTCTTTGAGTAATCTATATTATCCACACTCAATTTTAATGTGTCAATAAAACACAATACTTTTCTTCAAGCCCCAGCTGCTGACGTAGTAATTTCAGAATATTATATTTTATTTATTTTTCAAATACACTTAGAGTTCTCATGATTATGAAAAAAAGTCTAATGTATAAAGTAAGTGTAATATAACAGCTCAGAAATTAGATTGCAGCATACACAGACACCTCACATTTATTTATGTCACTTCTTGATTATTTAAAGAAAATGCTATGATTTTTTGTGCCACATTCCCTATTTTTGAATGCTTGAGGTTGTTAATATGAAGTTTCAATAACTCTGTGATGACATATTTTTCTGATGAGACCTATAACATTTGTTGTGCCAAATAAAAATAAGCAAAGGAAACAAACAAGCATCAGGAGCTAGAAATGTGAACAAAGCAGGGGAATTGAAGCCAATGCACTCAGATGTTTAGCAGGGTTTGTTATGAACAGAGTTGTTGAAATACTACTTTTATTTTTTTTTTTCTGCTTGCTCACACTTGTTTATCCATTAATTTTTTAGCCACAAAATCTATCTTGTCTGTTTTTTTCTTTCATCTTCTACAGTGAACCTCTCCATCTCTTTTTTTTTGAACCTTCATTTTTGACCCTTAGAAGTAGCTCACACTCCCATGACAATTTTCTTTCCTAGTCCTTGGGAGATAAGCTATTCCTTCATTTAATGCAAATTTATCAGCATATTTAGTGTACTTAGTCTGTGTTAGCTCAAGACTTTGAAGACAGAAATTGTTATGTAAAGGCTTAGTTCACCATTTAATACAGTCAGACTCCATTTAAATAATGTACCCACTGTATTAATAGAATAATTAAAAGGTGCTTGTGTCCCTGAAATAACAGAAGCATGTTTTATTTTCCACCATCCTAATTAGGATATGTTATATTATTACAGGTGGACTATTTCATTTCACTGAAATGAGAGGAAACATCAAGAGTGAAGCCAACAAAAAGCTTTGTATTAGCATAAAACTCTGATAGAGGATTGCACTGCTAATGGTATAGGTAAATCAGCTTCTCATTATGCTTTCAAAATATGAGATTTTAAAGGGTAAAGGTTAAAATAGTATCTGCTTTATGAGTAATGGAAATTTTGCTGTTGGGTATATAGGAGTAGGAATTCATCCTAAAGGTTTTGTTGTGGGAAATTACCTGATTTATTTATGAAATACGTTTTCATTACAAGTGTACGTCAGATTAGTAAATATGAGGGCTGGAATCAGGACAGCTCTACCTGGTACAACAAAGCTGTTACTTTATGATATGAAGAGTATCAGCATGCTACTTCGGAAGCTGCAAATTTTGACCAGCTTCTTTAGTTTGTATTGTTTTTTTCCATAGATGATCTCCTGTAGCCTAAGGAAAGAGGTATTTAAATGGACCTTCTTCTAAAAGTTGAATAATTATTATTTTCACCTTAGATTATTTATTCTTTTTGTCCTGTCAGCTTGTGAAACTACAGTCACCTACCAGAAAACTTACCCTTGCCTTTTGCCCAAAGTTCTTCTGTATTTATGACACACCTAGCCAGTAAGCCTTTTAAAATTTTATACAACAGGCACACAACAAAGGCAACTAGGAAATCTCTATGTCTCTTTCCCTGCTTTCATTGTGATCTCATAAATACATCTAAGACATATTTGTATAGCATCTGTACTTTGATAGGAACTTTTCTGAATACATGGTTTTACTAAGAATTTAGCAGCATCCCTTCACTTACAACAATTAGTTAGAATTAAGTTATTATGCCACTAGAAACACCAGCTTTGATTAACACTTTACACTCATGAGAATAACTATATGGATTTAATTTAAGACATAACCCCCTTCCCCCCAAACAGTCAAAACTCCAAGGTACATAATAGCATAGGGAGATGTAAAACTGGTGTGGGAATAACTTGCAATAAGCGATAGAGTAACCATTAAAATTAATTTATGTACTAAATTCCATTGGGATTTTCCCTTTTTATGTTAAAATTAAGTGCCTTTACTCTTTGGTCATCACCTTACAATGGAATAGAACATAGTATAAATTTCTCAGCCACTGTCAAAAACTTGGATGAAGCTCTTTGCTCAAGAACAAAAATGTAAAAATAAATTCAAAAACTGTATACGGAAAGATGGTGAAAATAAACGTAGTCAAGAAAAGATGTTTTGTTTTTGATTTTTTCTGATTGAAAACTCCATTTTCCAAATTAATTCTCAAACTATTCAATGCGCTGAAAACAATGCGAAGAAACCCGACAATTAATTGATTCACCTACCTTAAAATTCAGAAGCACTGACTCCTCATAAATAAAAGGATTTTTAAAAATGTACACTTTCAAAAAAATATGTCAGAGGAATTCTACTGGGCCAGTATTTTGGGACTCTGATGCTACAGAATTATTTTCCAAGCAGTACTGATTGAAGGATTGCAAAATGGCTTATTTCTTATACATTTCCTTTCTTAATATTACTGCCTCTGTGAGCAATTTGGATTTCAGAGCTGTAACTTCCAAAATTTGTTTCTGGGCTTTTATTAGGAGATTAGCAAGAAATTTACAGATTGCTAATAATGAAATTATGCATCACAAATAATACTGAGTTATTGAATAATTGACTTTACGGTAACATTTATTTTCTGATACTCTTGTGGCTTTCTTTCACAGAATCAGAAAATAATCTGCTCAGATCACCCAGAAATAGTTGTATTTTCTAGTGGAATAAGGAGAATTAATATCATGTTTCCCATTTATGTTCAAAATCTCTTTTATGTACTAATGGGGAAGGAAAATTAACAACAGTACCTGGCACAAGGGCAAGGACCTGATGCTATCCTTCTGTAAATAATGTGTCTTAATCATCAGGTGACAGAACCAGGCTCCTGATTTATGGAGCCACCCCTCCTGGACTGAAATGATGCCTGTCTGGAATAAGAAAAGGGAAGCATTTGGGCTCTGTGTGTGCAGTTTAATGTGCTTTCAGTGACCATGAATAAAAATTCTCCCAGGCTAAAAGAAGGTGGGACAGAGCACAATTTTCTGTTTCTAGAGAGCTCACATGGACCGATTTGTCTGGGGATACTTCTGGCAACTGATTTTTAATGGTGACTTTTGAAAAATAAGGAGTCTGAGTTGCTTTCTGCATCTCTGAATTTATTTAGACAAAGTAAATTTTTACAAGCTGGTTGAACTTAAACCGAGTCTGGTTCATGCTTCACACACATTAACAGCAAGAGAGTGTATATTCTTTACTGAGAGGCAAGAAGAATTATCCCAGGAGTAGGATAAATGCACCTGTGTGATTTCTGATCTGGGGAGCGCTTTTTCAGCTCGAACTGCAGAGAGAGTTGCTTGTGTCCATCCTAACTGAGACAAACATATCTGAAATCTGACTGTACTATACTTGGGCAGAATATAATATTCTTAATGCCACCTCTGGAGCTCTGGGATTACGTTCTTCCCTTTGTGGGAGTTAATATACAATATCCATGGCTTCACTTAAACTTTTAAAAATATGGGATTTGGGAAAGGATAAATGGGATTCATATCAAATGGTGTGAATAATTTCACTCAGAAATCATGGGAGTTGAACTTCAAAATGGCAAAAAAACACAGAGGAGAGTAATCTAATCCAAAGAGGAAAAAATCAGAGAGGAAATTGCAAATACTTTGAAAGTAAATGTTTTTAATGACAGAACTTTTGAAAAGTATCATCGTGGTAAGGTGGAGAAATTCCTCATCTGGTTGAACCTAGATTCAATTACAATTTTATAACATTCACTTTTCTCTTAAAGTAAAATCAAATCCAGGAAAACTTCATTACAGACTAAGTTAGGAAGTAAAGAACGATTATACATAATTTGATTTTTCTTCTTCCTTCACTCATATTTAATAAACATTTGCTTTAATTGTGATCAAGGCTTCATTTTTTTTTAATAACATTTAATAATGAAGTTTTATGTAGACAATGGATACCGCAAGAGCAAAAAAGCAGGCTCTGAGAAAATGCATGGAATACCCATCTCTAAGGAAAGCACTTGTTTTATAGGTTTGCTGTATTTAAATAAAACATGCAGACACAGGTAACAGTATCACAGATGTTGACTAAAAGATCATAATTTGTTTTCACCTTTCTAATACTAAAAAGCTGCAGCAAATTTTGAAGTACTGTAAGAATATTGATGATGCTTGTGAAACTAATCTCACTGAGTTGTAACATAACTAGCAAAATATTCATATCTGAATCAAATACGCTGCTTAACTTACAGAAATTTCATATAAGTGTTTTCAAAAAAAGAAATGAGTCAAACTTATACACTTAGTACTATCCTAGAGAAGATTACATTTGTAACACAACCCTCTTTTATAAACCTGCAGCAAAAGCTTTGCATTACAATTTCAGTGAACACAAATTCTAAACTATGGCTTTGCAAACTTTTTTTAATGTACTGTAACACTAAACACCTAATCAATAAAATCTCATTAAATACACCCAAGCAACACCAATGAAAACAAAAAACCAACAGAAAAGAGCAGTCTAATTGGGGAAATCTGCATGTTTTAAACAGCCAGTTGAAGGTCTTGTCCATCAATGTCTATTTCAGTTCTGAGGGCACCACTGACAAGCACCTCTGTGCTCCATTAAAAGACACTGGTCTGTGAAGTGATTTGGAGGTCACCTGTCATTTTAAAAACACAATCAATACAATCCCGAAACGGCCCTCAGATTCATTTAATAAGTGAGAAAGGAATAGGTCAGTGATGCCCCAGTGAGTTGCCTGTTATTTTCTGAAAGGTTTTATTTTTTTATTTTGTTCATTTTGTGCTTTTATAAGTAATGGAATTTGCATATTTTCAGACTGGGAAATTCCCTGAAGAAGGCATATTAACACCTTCTTTAAAAAAATATGGGTGAGACTTCCCATATTTTCACATTCATGAACTTGTTTTACTTCTTAAGGGAAAACAAGCCCTTTCACTGATTGCTAAATGGTTTGTCAGTCTTACACCAGAGAAAAATAACATAAAGCGAATATCAGGAGGCAAGGAACTTAAATCGTATTTTTGATTTTATGTTTGAAACCACTAAATTCTATAGGTAATAAATGGTGTTTGAAATAAAAAAGACAATGTCTTGCTTGACCAATTGTCAAAACCATTCTTTTCTGTTAAATGTACCTGATAAAAATAATACTTTCTTTTCAGCTAAAAAAGTTAAGTCCTTTGCAAGAAAACATTATTGTGGCTGCTTTGTGACAGGAGGAAATAGAAGTTGGCACAACGGCGATGAAAAGTGTTTTTCCACCCGTGATGCCTAACCATTAAATTGATTACTCCATGTATTTTTGTCTACAGGTGAAGATTTAAAATTGCACATAATGCCTAGAAAACATAGAAGCTGTTTTGCAGAGTGCTGTTAGAAAGCAGCAGCAGAACTTCACCTAGACTCACTGGGGGCTGTATCTCAGCAGGGACAGCAGCCTTGAGCTGTATAGGTGGTCCCAGGTGAGCACAACTTAGAGTCCTCATTTCCCACTGTCTCTAGGTGGCTCAACAGGATTCAGGAATAAGGGAGTAAGGAATAAGGGGAGAAACCAAGGGAAGGGGGAGCCCAGACCGAGGACCTCCAAAATGCAATGTGCTCTGAACTACTGCAAGATGCTCACAGTAGCTGGTCACAGTGTGGTCTCCTTCCTTCTTCCTCACCTTGCCCCTTTCAAAGATAAATTAATAAACTCATGGGCTTGCCATCTTGGCAGATGCCAAAACACCTCACTCACAGCTAGCCATTAGCAACATCCTGCCTTCCACCTGAACAGTAGCTGTCTCTTCTTAAATCTAATGAAATTTCTCTTTAGCAATTTTTTGGCAAAGTCCAATTTTGTACACATCCATCACACCTCATCGCTTCTAGCACTTGATCCCAGCCATTTGACCAGCCTGAATTCCTGCTTTCTAGATGCTTTGCTGTGAATTACTGTAGTATATTTTCAGACTTCTCCCTTCTTCTTCAGAGATAGCAGTTTAATGTCGTGGTAGAAAAGTGGCACTCGCAGTGTGTTTCCACCAGTGCTAACTTCCCTGGCTTCTGTCTCTCAAGCCACAGGTCTTCAGTCCCAGAGCTGGATTGACTCATGTGGCCTGAGCAGTGGCTTTATCCTGATGTTTTCCAAGGGCTTTTGCTCAGCCTGCCCTGTGATTCAGTGCCTACTTAGGGGTTGGTGGAGATATTCCCTTTCAGTGACCCCAGAACACAACCACCTCGGTGAAAATGTCGCCTTGCTAAGGACTACTGACTTCTTGATCCAGGACTAGTTGTACACTTCTTTCTAAGCCCCTTCAGGACATCTGGGACTGTATTGAAGGGATGCAAGATTTCAGGACTGGTACTTTTGTTCTGATTTCCTTAGCTTTTCCAGATGCATCTTTTTGTTTGTCTTTTCTGGACTGCAGAAGCATGTGCTAGTTGGGTCAGGGGTTGCTTTATATGTATGCATAGTGGGAAGGATAGCTTGGCATCCTTGTTACTCACCGGATTCTCTTCAAATCCTATAGACTTTACTTTTCCTTTGATATTCACGTAAGCCAGAATTTCTCTGCTATGTGACATTAATGAGCATTTGTCTAAAATATAATCAGCCATTAAGTCTCCAATATAGCTGGTAATAAAGCAGCACCTCTTCTTCATTGCTCTATGGAGTGATCTTGAATTTCTGCACAGCTTTTGATAACCTGTGAAGCTTCATACCCTTTCTAGGCTTCCTGGTACCTTTTGATAATTTTTAATAGGTGAAGTAATACTTATTCTTACATTTCCCATCACCTATAAAGACAGTGATAGGAACCATGAGATATTCCTCCTGACCTATGTCTGACTCTTCTGTGTTGCAGCCTACCCTCCTTTTAATGATTTTTGTCTAAGTTGTGATTCAAATAAAATGAAAAGAAATTTCAAAGAAAAAATAAAACTTCATATTTACTGAAAATTATTTTATTTTAAAAACTTTGCTCAATCACCTATCTATACCTTCTACCAAGGAATTCTTTCAGGAAAGCAGACTATGGCTATCTTGTAAGAAGAAAATGGCGCTCAGATCCCAAACCCTGGGCTTCAGTACTTGGGATAGAAGGTAAACAGTTGCCCCATGGGGTACCCTTGCCTTATCAACTCATTCAGGACCCCAGGCCAAGAAAGATGTGCTAGACTCATGGCCAAGGACTAATACAGTACTGAAACAAAAGAAGAACTCAAATCAAGGCATTGTACAGTGGAAACAGTATATCCATGTCAGTAAACACGAGACTCCATATGGCAACCCACACAGTTGGCTTACTGGTCTCATTTAATGAGACCAACTGAGTCATATTGGAAGAAGGGGCTTGTGTCGAAAAAATTTTTTTTCACGTGCAGCAATACAGTGTGTAAGTTTTGTTACTTTTGTTGTTTGTGTGTGTAATTAAAATTTCACATAAATTAACCTACTATTATAGTAGGAAAAACTGAAAATCAAGCCAGTGGGTTTTTTTAAAGTTTCTTCTGAATTTACTGACACTAGTAGTAATTTGGGTCTCACAAGGAGAGAAAAGAATAGAATATTTAGACACAGTTCAAGTGAGATTTCTTTCATTCTCACAGGATTGGCAAGAATATATTGCTTTAGGCTTGTAGATGTTCACAGATTGTGTAGTTCTTCTTTTTTTTGTCTTTGTTTACCAGATAGGCAAAGCTGAAACCCCTGCTATTTTCTGAATAGAGGGATTTCTTCCAGGTTCAGCTGGAATCTTTCTTATCTTGGAAAGCCTTTATCAATTTCAAGACCTGTTCATATTGCTACAGTAGGAATCTTTCATCAGGTGACCAAAATGGACATATTTTGTTTGTTATTAAGGAAAGAAATGTGATTTATATTCACATTTTTGTACTTACTACATTTATACGTTGTTAAAGTACAAGTATTTTCAGTGTAGCTCTAGCCATTTGCTCTTTCTGTATAAAATAAAAATCTATAGATATATTTCACAAAAGAAACCTAACTGACATTAGTGGTTTTTCCAGATAAAAAGTCAGGACAAAAAAGAGTAAATGTTCTCTAAAGAGAGGCAATTGCACTAGGAACAACATAGCAAGACCTCAACATCAGACATATCTATTTAAATGTACTTGAGCCAGACAGAATTCTAAAGATATAGTAAAGCTGTGCAACAGCCAAAATAGCTCTTTAGGCAAGCATAGTGAGAGGAAGGAAAGGGAATGAAAATTATTGTGGATTTCTTTGCAGTGGTAGCTCTCATGAATGTTACCCACAATGTTGGCATTTGAAAATATTCTGAAAGATCCACTTGTATAATTCTCTTACACTCATCTCTACCTCATTTTTTTCCTCCTTTTTCCAGTATCAAAAATATACTACTAAATTACAGAGTTAGTAGTACTTTCTGGATAGCTGATGAGCCTTTCTCAGAGCACTTGCAAATCTATTCATGAATTCCTTATTCATGATTCATGGCAGTAAACTCTTGCTCAAAATCTGAATACTTTATTCATAAATAAAATTATATGAGATGGAGAGAAAATAATTTGGTTTGGTTTATTAAAACTCCAGGTGGCACAGTGTATTCATCTACAAATACATTTCAGAAGTTTGTCACACAGTGCAATGTGTACTGCACACGAGAGAGAGATTGTTATTCTAAAAACAGCATGTGTTAATTCAGCATGGATTTTCTGGTGTGAAGCGTGGGGTTCTTATGATTGTTATGGAAACCTGGAGCCTTTTCATCCAGCCATAGTCCTAGCTAGACTCATCCTTTCTTTGGCTGCACCTAGACTACACCAGGATCATATCTGAGCTAAGTGCCATTCTACCTCACATCTCATATAGCTCTTTATCAGGCAATTAAGCTACTGCTCCCAACCATTCCCGAGGGATACCCAGTCTCATGGGCTAAAAGTATTCCAGGGCATCTACCAAGAATTAACAGAAGATCTATCAATTATTTATATTTTACCAATAATAAAAAATTTACCAGTAAATAATGTGTGCATTTACCCCCACTGAGAAGGTTAGTCTACAGGAGGCTGGATCCTTTGACACAAGCAGGAGCTACCTCAGGCTCTGACAGGACTGACAGGTCATTTCATGCACCCTTCAGGTGAAATTACACCAGTGCCTGTTGCTTTCTGCTGCCTAAATAGTACATAACAGGGAGGATCTAAATAACTTCCTGAGCACAATAATATTTTCTAATAATAGTGTTGTTTTAGCTGACATAATATGAGCATAATTACAACAAAGGGTTTAGGGGGAATATCTATTACTATGCCAGATGTTGCACTTGAAAAAAATTAGCCAGAACACAGAAACTGCCCTCAATCAGTGGATTCAGTTATTTCACAGAATCCTAGTGAATCTGGACATGCAAACAACGTCAGCTGTCCATTACATTGATTTTAAGTTATAATGCAAATGGGAAAATGTCCGAAACCTTTCCTTGCAAAAAAAAAAAAAAAAAATTATTTATATTCTTTGAATTGAAAATCCTACTAAAAAATCCTCCTTCACAAAGTAAACAAAGCAGAAAGTACCTGTCTTCAAATAAGTTAAATATGAGTAATCCGAGTTTCAAATGCTTCTTTTGTTGTTTGTTTTTAAAAAGGTCAAAGAGCCTAGCAACCAAAAACAACATTGAAAATGGAAAAAGATTTGCAGTTACCAAGTAAAATATCATTTTAGATAGTAAATTATAACTTTAGGCCTTTCAGAGGATTTTTCCAAATTCTTTTAACTCTGCTATTGACCCAATTAGTCTTTTCTAACTGTGTTGTGCTTTGCATCTTGTATGTGACATCCAGCACTATGTTAAACATTTCCCAACTTCCCCATGTAATTTCCACTTTAAACATATTTCATGAACATTAATGTTATTTTACAAAACTAATTTAATGTTTTGTCTTTGATTTTTCAAGGCAAGGGGCTTTTTGTTTTTTTGTTTGTTTGTTTTGCAGTTTTTTCTTCACTGCTTTTAAGCTCTAATGAAGTATCACCCTTGCTTTTTTCTTTTCTTAATTGGAAAATTAATAGATTGGCAGAAGGATCAGAAGTACTCACTTTATACATTTTCTAAAAGGCTAAATCCTTTGTGGTTCTGGCTTACTAATTGTTCTGGGATTGTTCTCTTCTCTTTTGGAACATCATTTGAGAAGTATCAATAAACAATCTCGGCACAAGTAAAACGAGTTACCAGATCCCTGATAGTTCTTTCATTTAGGCTTCTTCTGTTACATATTGAATATTTCTAGTGATCTGCTGAGTAACTTCTGCCTCATTCAAAAGAAACTGAAGTTGCTGCACATTTTGCTGGACTGATCATTTTTTCGAGAGTCTCTGCCACTCTAGCTGAACAGCATTTATGATATTCTGGCTCAGGATTTGAACTTAACATTTGACAACTATTTTCTACTAACAAGATATTTCCAGGCTGCTCGCAACTTGCCAAACATATCTATTTAAAAAAAGAAAAGAAGAGCTAAGTTCCTTAGTTTAACAGCCTAAGATGATTCATATACTTCCTGAATACAAATTAGTGCTTTGGATAAGAGATGATGGGCTCCAGTAGACACTGTCAGTCGGACAGTGAAACAAAGCAGATGTTGAATGGCACTTTGTATTTAGCCTGGCAGTTTGTGGTAGCAATCTTGCTTCCAGCAAAATAAAATATAAATTCTTGAATGGAATTGAAAAAGAGGAAATGAACCAAAGCAGATCCCGGTCTGTACATATGCATTTATTCCTAGGTTTCTGTAAATTACATGAAATAACTCTTCCTGTGGAAATGAAAGGAGCTCATTTTCCTCTTCTATTTGTCCAGCCTTGTTATTTTGAAAAACAATGGCATTACACATTATTAAATATATTTCAGACACAAGTGTCTGAGTATATTCACACGATCAAAATATTGTAATATGGTGATATTGCTTCAGGAAATATATATTCAGGTAAATCTTCCAGATACATTTTCATCAAAATCTCTGCTAGGAATATTTTATAAACTATTGTGACTTTCATATCTGGCATTAATGTACCTGAAAATGTTATATTTTAGGTTGAATCAGCTTCTGCTAAAAGACACTTGTGGTACAAAAATTAAACATAAATCCATAATATATTCTTATTTTTCACACATTATGTAGCAATACAAAAATCCCATGATTTTATTTGCAGTTTTTAAATTTTTAATGCTAAGACAAATAGGGATACAAATACTAATACCAATGCAAGTAAAGGAGGAACAAGTAATGTAGTGACATCTAGAAAGAAAACTCCTACAGCCAAACAAGCACAGTCATCCCCCATGAATATATAGCTTAAGGGGACATAAAGATCTTTCCTCATCACATGAAGACAAATCAGAAGAAAATCCAAATCAAGCACTAACTAGTGCATTCATATCACTTCGCTATAGGGATTTCACTTAGGCTTGCAGTCACATAGGTTCTTAGGCAGTGAAGAAAGAAAATGCACTGTTGCCTAAAACACTATTTTACAGCATCCTACTTTGCTCTGGTGAGATCTTTGCTACCTCCCATTAACTATCAATGAAGTCATGGGTGACAACATTGCTGCCTTAAGGATCTATGTTACATGCCACAGATAGGTGAAATTAATCAGATCAAAACAGTCAAGTACATGGAACAGGTAGTGTGGTTTGAGATTTCTGAGAATATGACATATATAAAGAACTTATACATCACTTTTGGGAACATCAAAAGTAGACAGGCAAGCAGTTCAGTCCACAGGGTCATGCAAGGTTTTGGCAAGTGCTGGGGAATAAGACAGAGGCCAGAGAAGTAAGATGAAAGCATGGCAAGAGTCAGTTCATCCAGTGAAAATTGCAGTGCCAGAGCAAGTATTAAAATGGTGGAATTGAAGCTAAAAAGCAAAGAAGAAAAACAAATATCAAAATGCTCCACAACATGGCTGAAAATCCAAGGAAATCTTTAGTACGATTATGTCACTTCATTTTGAAGTGTCCAGAAGTTAAAAAATTTTGAGACAACACGCAGCTCACATTGCAAGAAGACCACGAGAAATACAGAAGCACAGTCTGTAACAAAGGTCTCCTTCGTAACTGCAGTCAGGAAGGAGATGAAGGGAACATTGAGAGGAGACGCCAGTAGTGACTGGCAAGGGATTGCCTGCTCTAACCTTTCAGCCCTGTCCTCAGTGGTCAGGATACACAAAGAGCAAGTACAGTTCTTCAAGCCGCATGTAAATGCCTAGGATTGAGCTCCCTACACGAGTGGTATATCTATAGAAATGTTGGTTTTATCAGTAGAATTTGAATACTATATTGTAGAAGTCAACTGGTCAAAAAGTATAACTTACAATATAACACACCTACTTCAGCATCACATATTTGTTATGAATTAACAGCTCCAGGATACAATTGTAATTAAGCGTAATTGTAACAATAGTAATTACAATTGTAATAGTGTAATTACGAACACTAAAAGTGGATATTGTGATTATTATGAAGATTTAACTCCCTCTGTTGATTTTGGGCATGATTTCTTGGTTCATTTTCCTGGTATTGATTGGACTGGTATCTGTTTGTGCTTTCAGAAGTTTTACTATTTGCATTAAAGCAGGCAATATTTTTCCCTTCCCTGCATTGCCCATACTCCTCCCCCAGCAAAAGACTGGTAAGGAAAACAGTCTTTATATTTTTTATGGTTTTTTAACAGTTCTTTAAATGGAACATAGGTCTAAATCTTCTGCCTTCAGAGGATTATCCTCAGGGAAAAATGTAGAATACATAAAAGTGTTCTACCATCAAATAAATGAATCACCACTAAAACTGTAAAGTTCTTAGTCCACTCTTTCCTGCTGCCAATGACTATTTCAAAAAGGAACACAGGTAACAACAATCTTTTGGAAGTGTTGATTTCCCCCTAGTTACATGCACTGAGCTGAATCCAAGATTTATGCACTGTCAAAAGCAGGAATCTTGCACCAAAGCTGTCCTTTTCACCTTTGCCAGAAGCTTCAGACATTGGATGTTTTAGCACTTTGCGCTGCCTAAAATGCTGGTCTCCTTTTCCCAGTGGCATGGTCCTTTGCTTTTGCTGCTGCTGCCAAGGGCAGTACACGAGGGTCTTCATGGGTATCTTGGTGGGTTTTCAGGATCAAGGTTGAGCCCCTGGGAGTCCCTGGGCTGTGGACAGAGGTCTCAGGGGACACTTGGTGTCCTCAGGGCCCCAGTACCTACTTTGCCTGTCATGAACATCCTCACTGTTCACAGCAGCTTCCCAGCCTGGCCAAACACTGCTCAAAATCTGTGTGATTCCCTTTAGCCATTCTTCACCATTGCCTACTCACCTGAACTCTACACCTCTACATCTGCTGCCACAGATTTTTATTCCAAGAAAAGGAGAAAAAAACTTATTTGGCCTTCATGTTGGGGAAAGCAAACTCTTTTTTTTTTTTTTTTTTTTTTTTGTAGTGCTGAAAGAAGCTTTCTACTGACTTTAAAACAAAAAGTAATTGATTTGAATCTTGAGTAACCACTTCAAGGTTTAGTTTAAAATAAACAGTTTTCAGCAGACTAGACACAAGAGTGAAGGAAGAAACGTTTAAAAAAAAATTCATCTTGATTGAACAAAACATCTATAATTTATAAACATCTTGGCTAGACAGGTTAAAGCCCTTTCTTGGTTGTTCCAGATGCCATTTGACTGTTAAAAGATAAATACTAGTTTCAAATTTTCCAAGGGATCGTTTGTTATTTAAAAGCATGTAAGTAGTCTTCCCTGGAACACTGGGTTAAAGCTCTTCACATTCTGAATGACTTCGTGGAGAAAAAATATTATATCACTGAAGGAAAATCTCAGCTTTCAAAATATACATATGGTCTCACTTTTACAGTGTTCTAAATTAATGATCCTAGATCAAAATAATAATTTTATACAATACGACCAAACAGTTTGTTGAAAGGTTCTATTAGTGAGGAAAAAATATCCTGGGACATAAATCTCACAAAATCAATAGATAAATGACAAATAATTTTGAAGGGGTAAAGACTTCCTCTCAGGAGTCAGTCTAAAATCTGTCTTTGGAAGATTTTATTCCTTATTTTGTGGAAGGAAGTATCAATTCCTTAGACAGTGCTAACCCACAGAGTTCTCTATTATCTCAAAATTGTTCCATGATTTTGAGACACACATAAAGAAAAAGCTGTAATTTCTAGTACAGTAGGAGAACGAGCAATAATATAATGGTGCATCAGGTCTCAAAAAATACAGCCTGATTCAGTTAAATTGAGTTAAAAGCAGCTGTGAACTTTTCTGAAGTATTCTATGCTTATGCTTGTGTAATTGGGAGCAGGAATCAAGGCTCAATTGTGCAGCAACCTGAGTGTTAACAACATTTGAAAGTACTCACCTAGCATCTTGCTGCTGCACTTACCTACACAGAGATTATTCTACTTTTTAAGCGGAACACTATATCCATCTTTCTGCTACTTCCACTTTTTTATGAGTGAGGAAGCGTCTCCGTGGTATTAAGTCAGTATATCCAGACATCTCATTGCCGATAATCCAGTATCCTTGCACTTAAAAGATTTGCTTTGCTAAGTAACCTTCTTTAGTGTTGAGGTATATAGAGAAAGCTAAGAAGATTTTTCTATAAATATCGCTAGATAAGCTTTTTTTCCTGCTCAATTGTGACACCTATTAGCTTTTTCAGTCTTTCCTCATTAATCATCAGCAGGAAACTCTTCATTTTATTTTTCTTTCTTAGATCCTTATCAGATGTTGTTTCAAAACAGTTTCTTTCCTGTAAGCTGATATGGGTGAATATAGTATAACTCCAGAGTTTAGGGATTTCTGGAGGCATAATGCTTGTTTCTTATTACATTCTTGGAGCAGGTCTATAACCTCACATTTATAGAATCATAGAATCAAGTGATTTGATTTGAAAGAAGCGTTTAAAGATCACCTAATCCAAGCCTCACTTGCCATGGAGAGGGACAACTTTCAGTGGATAAGGTTGTTCAAAGCCTCATCTACCCTGGCCTTGAATGCTTCCAGGGATGGGACAACTTCTCTGGGCAACCTGTTCCAGCATCTCACTACTCTCATCCTTAAAAATGTCACCATTATGTGCAATTTAAATCTACCCTCTTTTAGTTTAAAATCTCTAACTAAACTAATCTTTACTTAAAATCCTCTTGTCCTATCACTGCATAACTTTATAAAAGGTCTCTTTCTGGCTTTCTTGTTGGTCCCTTTTAGGTACTAGAAGGTACTTCTAAGGTTCCTCTGGAGCCTTCTCTTCTCCAGGCTGAAGAGCCCTCAGCCTGTCTTCATATAAGATGTATTCTAGCCCTCTGATCACTTTTCGTGGCCCTCTGAACCCATTCAAACAGATCCGTGTCTTTCTTGTAATGAGGACCCCAGGACGGGATGTAGTAAGCATTTAAGTTCAAAATAAACATTGTTTCTGAATCAGCTGCACTTCCTGTGTCTGCTGTGACTCAATTAGCTATTTTGGGAAGAATATTAAGGCATGGGACTGCCTTTTTAATGCTCTGTCTTGAAATATTGTCAGGACACAACTCTATTGCCCCATTTGGCTTTGAAAATTCAAGCCTGATTTTATAAACTGTTGCCAAAAAAACTGTGGTGCTATATAGTGTCACAGCATCAGTGTTTTTCTGCTATGGAACTTGCTTTCCCTTACCTATAGCGAAGGAAGACAGTAGACAGCTCACAGTGTTGCATTTTGCCTGTGAACTTGAGAATGAATGAGGCTCCTATGGAAGCAATGCACAGAAGCACCTGACCACTGGGTGAATGGATCTGGTTTCAGAATATGACACAGATTTCAGAGATTTTCCATTTTCTGAAGTGTCAGAAATGAAGCAAGTACTTGGAGAGGTGAGGAATCCACTGGGGAAAATTCAGTGCTGTCCTTTCTTATGTCATCTTCTCAAAAAGGTTTTCAGAAAAATGTAAATAATTTGACTGATTATTTCCAACTTATACTATTAAATGTTTACAGCTGTTGCAGTTGACCAGAAAAGTCCTAAGAAAGATGAGACGACAGAATTCTCTGATTTTGATTAATAGGGAAACTGAACAATACAAAGCAGATCTCTATCTCTAGGCCATTTTTCTTCCTTTTTTTTTTTTTAACTTTACATTGAGAACAGGTTTTTTTTGTTTATTGAGTATATCTTTTTCTCTACCACTGAGAAGATTTAAAAAAACACCTCATGATTGCCTGAATTCCTATAGTTGTCAGCACCCCGTGATGTGTGAATGCTGAGCTGCAAAATGCATCCCACAAGCAGCAGAAAGATGCATTCTATCAGGTACCTTTGCCCTTGCTACCCACCTTGTTCAGATTCATGTTTCTTGGACTGTGAGACTGGGCTCCCTGGGGCAGGCATTGACCTCTTCCTTGCAAAGCATCAGCAAGACATTCATTGAAAATCAAGTGAAAGGAGTTCCTTTTTTCCTTTCTTGTGCAATCAGTTTTACTTAGGAGGAAATAAACACAGAAGTAGCTATGTTTTTTTAACCAAAAAAATAACTGTACTGCAATTCTGTGCTTGCCAACCCTTAAACAGAAACAGATTGAAAACAAGAGGAAAAATTAAACTGGTCTCTTCACATTTTTTTTAAACAAATGTTTCAAAAGAAGGCATTTGTTCTGTTTTTACCAGCAGAACTCCCAGAATTCTTCTAAAAAATAGTGTTTGTGTTCAAGGTGAGGCTTCTCGCATTTTTCATTACTGCAGAGGCAAGCCTCAACCCCATTAAAAGCCTGGGAAATCCTCTGTTATCAGACAAGGTAGGTTATCACCACTTGCAAACCGCAACATTTTCATCCTCTTTAATGGTGGCAGTTTTCCCCAGAAAGCCTTCTTGTAAGCATTAAATTCTCATTTGGATATGCCTAGCCAGGAAGGTAAGGAGTTTTACCTTACCTGCCAGAGTCCTTTCCCAGTCTGTGCAGTATTTGAAACTCTATCAAAGTCAGGTAGAACACATCAGGTGACTCAAGCAGAGCTGGAGCTCTGGGAAAGTGTACCATTAGCACTGCTGAGGATCAGCTCTTTGCAGCATCTGCATCTGGGATTGTGGTGATGGGCTATGATATGTCCTTCGATCTCTACCAAAGAGACATGGAACAGTCAAGGCAATCAAGGGAATAATTACCAGGGAATTATCAGGCTCTGTTCCTTTTGTCCTTTATTTTAATCCAACAGCAAACAACTTCCTTGTGCCTTTCCTTATGCCAAAATTTGAGCAGGGAAAAAAAACCTCAGCAGTCTCTCTAAAGTACAGCTCCATTGGTAATGATGCAGTTTGTTCACAACCTGTGGTTCTGCTTAGAGCAACAACCTAACTTTAAAGCATCTTTTCTGTGTTCTTTAAAGATTATACCTTCTTTGTTTTTTAGCAAAATGAGTTGCAAAGCAGCTCCCCTTTCTCTTTTACCACTGATTTTTCCCTTGGCAGTGGATAAATAGTTAAGAGAAAGACCGAAGGCACACTCCTGCTCTTTCTTCCAGCTGCTTCTGAGGACTAACAAGCATTACAGCTAATGGTGTGCATGGATATCAAGTGATATGACATGATGCTTTTGACTCTTCAAAAATTTTAATAGTAGTTGGAGAAAATGACACATTGGATCTCATAATTGACAAAATATGACATTGTATTCTATGAGAAAATAATTCAGAATTTAGTGTAGAATACAAGAAAGTTGTTTCAGGCCTTTACTCAAAGATTCTGCAGTTAAATGATTTTAGGAGAAGTCTGTTTTAATGCATCCTGTGACTGTAGGGAGAATAGTGTTGTTGTACCTCTTTATTTTAGAAGGACTTTGGACATTATCATATGACAGTACTATAAACAATCAAGGGAAATACTGTTCAGATTAAAAAACTCTAATACTGATACAAAATTAGTGAAAAACCATTTTAGGAAAGAATTAACTGTGACTCCTTGTCAGAATAAAGAAACATTTATTGTGTGGTATCACAAAAGTCTATCCAAGGCTCTACAATATTTTTCACTTATGACAGTAGAAGAAAGAACATCTTTATTAAATTTTCAGATGCTATAAAGCTCTAGGTGTACAGGTACTTTGGAAGATAGGATAAATTAAAAAAATATATATGTTTTAGTAACATGCTCAAGTAAAATACAAGTCAGCAGGAAGAAGGGATCATATGGTGGCAGGGAAATCCTGTGATACAAATGCAAAACAGGAAATAACCTGTTTTGCAGAAAAGGCCTCCAGGGTTATTATGGACTGCAAAATGAACATCTGTCAACATTTCTTGCAGTATTGTGGACAAACAGCTTCTCTGTTGGGACATACAAACCACAACAGCATACAAACTTTTTTAAAAGAGTTTTTGCTTTTTTTACTCCCCTTCCAGTTATTTACTTTGAGCACTGATCCAATGACACATAAGATAATTCAGATTAGAAGGAAACCCTACTTGAACATCCCACTCAAAATAGAGTCTCTGAAGCACTCCACTTCTTACCAGCCTGCAGGTAGGGTGTGACCCATTAGCCCAGACATCCAGATGTCATTTCCATACAGGTGCAATTTCAGGAATGGACATGAGCCAGACATGACATGGAAATATTAGGAACTAGCAAGCTCTAGAAAAACATGACCTATGGAAAAAAATTAAAATATTTGGGTTGCAGAATCAGAGAAGGAAAGTCTGGAATTTGCTGTGATAATAACCTTCAAATGTGTTATGGTAGCTCACAGGGGATTTGTAGTGAAATTAGTGTAATCAAGTTCACAGGCCTTCTAGAAAAGGAAGGAATTTTCACACCAACACACACAAAGTATGCAAAGAGGTTTATTTTTTGCAATTTTATTTTCGTAAATTTCATTCACTCAACATCCATGCTGCAAGTGATCTGTTCAGGTCTCTGTTTGTGTACAATGGAGAAGAAGGTATGAGTCCTTGTCCTATCTCTTTTTTTTTTTTTTTGTCTGATTGGTGGCAACAAACCAATTTTTTGACAGATCTTTCATACATCGTAATAGTCAGCAGCTGGGCAGTCATTTCTCCCAGAGTCTTGCTAAACTCAGCTTCCCTAAATCTTAGGTCATTTTGTTTCCCCTTGTATGTTTTCCCTTTATTGGTACACCAAGTTTTCCTGATGGCCTAAAAAGACTGATATATATGATATGCTGTAACCCGGCTCTCCAGGCATCCTCCTGGAGCCTGTATGTGAGTTCTTCACTGATGAGACATCTGTTATAAATACGGGTCACTCTTAAAACCCCATGATGTGTAGTTTCTTTTGGTGTTTTCAAACACATATTTCCAGTCATACTTCATTCATAACAACCTCCAGATTTCTCTGCAAAAAACATTTACAAGTAATAATAAAGTTACATTTATACTCACTGTGGATGAGGCAAGAATTGGGGGGGCTTTAAGTTGGAGCAGGAAGAGTTAAACTATACATCAGAAAAAAACAAAACAAAAACAAAAACAAAACCTTTCTAAAAAAAGCACCCCTAATCTAGATTTCTAGTGAGGTTGTACGGTTCCGTCACTACAGGGTTTGAAAATTAGTTGTTAGCAGTTGATCCTGGCTGGGAGCTAAGCCCTCATCCAGTTGCCCACTCATTCTCCCCACAGTGGGATAAAGGAAAGACCCAGAGCAGTAAAATTAAGAATAACTCATAAGTCAACACTTTAATATGGAAATGAAAAGGAATGGGGTGAAAAAAATAAAAGACATATTATAAAACAGCAAGAGATGCAAGAGCAATTACTCACCTCTTCCCAACAGCAGACTGATGTCCAATTGGTCCCAGTATGGGATATCCCTTTGGTCAGTTGACCCGGCTTTGTTCCCTACTAGCCTGTTGCTCACTGTTAGCCCACTCACTTGTGGGGACAGAGTGAGAAACAGAGAAAGCATTGACCTATGCAGACACTGCCCAGCAATATCTAAAATGCTGATGTGTGATCAGTGCTGTTCTGGTCATGAATCCACATCACAGCAACATAGAGGCTGCTATGAAGTAACTTAACTTCATCTCAGCCAGATCCAGAACACCACTTTACACAAATATATTCAAGAGATATTTTACATTTAGCTACTCTTTCTTTGGGGTGCAAAGATGGATGAGACCATCCTTCTGGCTATGTTTGCACTGTAAATTGAAACAAGGGCAAGGCATAAAAAGACAGGTACAGTTTGGCTTACATCCACACAGCTAAATCCTCTTACACACAAAAGAGATGGTGAATGTGCCCAAATTTATGGGAAATATTTGTGTCATAAGTTATCTCAGGAGCTATGCCCGGGCATCATCTGGAACTGTAGTAGCTGGCAAAGACCAAAACCCTTAACAGGAACCATTTGAGGAACTAAATAACATGTGAATAGTCAGGAACTAAGCCTTTTACTTAATTGTATGAGCACATCTTCAGAGTTCCTAGCAGGCTGTTTTTCTGTAAATACAATGCATTGAAATAAATATTTGCTTATTTTGCCCTCTTTTGATAAAAATTGAGTTGATTCATTGTTCTTTTGTTAGAAGGAAAGTCTTTAATGCCATGATAAAAAAAAAAACAACAAACACCTATTGATTTTGACTGATATGGCAGAAAAAGTATAAATAATTTTATATGTCCCCAAAAAAAATTTTCACAGAAGAAAATAGTACAACTAAAAATTCCTTCTAGTGACATGTCTGTACCTCTGCATATTCAGCAGACAGTATTGGCATATATCTGGGAATGGAAGGAAAGAAGTTCCTTCTACGTATCTGATATGAGAGGATAATTACACAACGTTTGTTTGAGTGCAAATTTTTTTAGGTGTAGTAATTTCTTGCAACATTTGGGGAGGAATTAAATTTTAATCTGTTCTAAATATTTTATACATTGTGCGCATATATTTTCAGACAGTTCTGTCTGAAGCTTCAGACTGTTAATGCCTCTAAAAGTCCTAACTCCACATAGTGAACAGGGCGTCAATACAGCACAGAGAAAAAAACACTATTCAGTACATTCACAAATAAGGTCTTTCCTCCTTTAATAAATTAAATAAATCTGTTTTAAAATTGGAGATATTTGTATTATTTAAATATTTCTGTTGCATATCAAAGAACAATAGCTTATCACACTCTGTATTAATATGGTATGTGCATAAATACCATCAGTTTTCATTAATTACTTTCATCTCCAAAATCTTTTCTTTGATTAACATCCAGATCACTATGTAAACTAACATATGACAGATTAATTAATTTAATTTCATCTGTAACATGATATATTTTGCCTATTTATATTTTAAAGTAAAAAAAAGAAAAAAGAAAGCAGTTTTGCATACACTTTGCTAAATCTTTTTGTAAGTTGCGGCTTTGAAATTGATCTCCAGATCACTTTAGGTCTGTTCTTCTGTTGACTTAATAAGTGATCTGTTTCCAGGAACAAGTACATAAAGGAATGAAATCACTAAATATCATTATTTAGGTGCAGCTTACTTATTTTAAATGCCAAAAGACTGTGTACTGCCTACCTGCCAGCTACACCAATAATAAGACTGAATGTTCACAGCAATGGTCCCTAATTTCCTGTTATTTTATTTTGGACTTGATACTTGTAGAGGAAATACGATTTAGCTGGGTTTCTCCTTGTTTTGAAATCTTTTCCATAATGTCACTTTCACAAATTAAGAAATGCTCACCCTTGCTGAAAATGTTTGATTCCATTACAGTAACACATGTTCCCTGTGGATCTAAAAGTGCACTTCATTAGTCCAACCACATAATTTCTCAAAGAAAATCATTATTCCAGTTTTGTCAATGAAATTCCACTTGCAATTCACTTAAATTTTCTATCTCAGAATTTCACGGTTTTATTTGCTTGCAATTTTTACTTTGCATGGACTTGTAGACCTGGCTGGAATTAAAAACTGTATGCAGTTTAAATAACTATTGACAAAAGTAGAGGGGGAAAATGATTGACTCTGTTAACATTTCTCCTTTAGAGTACAGAAAGCCATAGAAATCATTGCATGTAGTCGGCGATCTTTGGAAAACAATTTATTAAAAACAGAAATGAACACACAGTACCTTCCTTAGTGTGAATTTAAATGCAGTTGTCTTACAACTCCCAGTCACAAATTTTCAAGTTATTTGAGTGAACAGTCTGTGACTTATTAGAGTGTTAGTAGTAGTGAGCTGAGAAATTACTTCCATTATGTCAGTTTTTTAAGACTTTAATTCATTGTTTGCACTTTAATCTTGTTTGAAATATAAAGGTGACTTTGCTATTATCAAATATGCCAATGGTCATAGCAAAAATATAAGTATTCACAGACAATGGCAGTGTATTTCACAGATTAACTATCAGATTTATTGCTGTAGCACACATATTAGTGCATAAAACCCAGTGTATGTTTTGGTGTTGTACCACCGTAACATGAATTTATTTCATCTCCATTCCATTGGACACCAGTGGGTTAGGTAAGTTATGAGAAAAGAATAAAAATATGTTGTTTCCCCAAAGGGTTTGGTTTTTTATACTTCTACAGATGAAGCTATAACTCTTCTTAGTGCACACTTTTCTGAGAACCTATGCATTATTTACAGGAAATATTTTGTCCTTGTGCTCAATCGTGATGCAGCTGTTCTAAGAAACTGTCTGTGTTTGTGGGGCGAGAGGATTAGAGTAGCAGAATCTTTAGGATCTAGGCCTGAACTAGCTGCTTCATAAAAACATGGCGTAGTTTTGGATGAACACTAAGACTGACCTAACAACTTGAAGCTCTTGGTATGGTCGGACACAGATGACAGATAACAAGTGTGAAAATAAGCACAAGGAAAGCATAAAGATAAGAGAATAAACCCATGATATGTTTGGGACCCTAGTAGCTTGGAGTTGCTGGGGTAAAAAAAAACAAAAACAAACAATAAAAACTCCCACACTACTCAGTTACATCTGTATTAATAAATAACACTGATAGGTCCTGATTAGAAGATAAATATCCAGAAATTGTAAAGTCAGATGAACAAACTCCTTCTCCTTTCCACCCTAGAAGAAAAAGGTATTAATCATCCCTCCTGTTGAGAATAGTCTGTGTTGTATTCCCTTCTTATAACTGACTCCTGGGTTCTGTCTGGAAGTGTACATCAAAATCATGCTAGGGAGTGTGCTATAAATGGAGCTTGAGGGATCATATAAAGAAAGTGTGGGAAAGTAAGGAAGATTGAGAGATCATGTAAGGAAAGTTTTCACATCAAGAAAGTTTTCAGTATAGAGATAACTAATGACACAGAATGGGGAAACTAATCTGTTTCACATACCTAGACTTAGTAGATCCTTGATATTTTGCATGTGTTTGTGCCTTCATATTAAGTAGATCACAAAATGCAGGGTGCTACTTGAAGCAAGTTCTTTATTTTAACAAGCCTCCAATCCTTTCAGAAGGAAGAGTTTTTTCACACAGCAGATATTAAAAAACTTTTTCTTCCCTACTAGTCTCACCTGGATTTCATTGGATTGCTTGACAAACCTTTTTCCTTTTTTTTTTTTTTTTTTTTTTTTTTTCTATGGTGACTTGTTCCTAACTCCTAGCAATATAAAACACACTGTGTTCCCAGAGAACAACATAAGGGTATCTGTGTTGCTGTACTAAGGCACTTCAGGGTCCTTCAGTCTTATCTACCATCTTCTGTCTCCATTGACTAATAGTAGCTACTTAAGTAAGGATTTACAAAACCAACAAGACTAAAATGATCATTGATCTTTTTCTGTAATATTTTCCCCATTCTTGTCCATCTGCAAATCAGATGAGCTTGAGCCAGAAGTAGTTACTTTTGGTATTTAGCAAAACATTAATACACTTTCATTCGGATGTCTCCATGCAACTGCTTAGCTGTGAGCTAGATGTCTAAGCTTTAATTATAGGTAATGGACTGAAATATAGTTAATGAACTGTCTAGTCAAGACAGTCAATAGAACCTCAAGAGAGACTCAGCTCATACTAAAGTAAACATCTGATGCATAAGCATGAATGCCTGGTGTCATTTGAAGTACCCAAGTTTATCTCACCAGCTCCAGTGAAGAAAAGAAAGGATTCTTTCAGGTTTGACATCCATCTTCAAGTTTCTAGGGTGTTTGAAACAATATTAAATGTCAAAGTTTAGGTAAATAAGCTGAGGCTTTTGTATTTAGTAGTTACAGCTGGACTTTCCTGGACTTCTCAAACTTCGGTAATTCATCAAGTCTATGGCATCCTGGGGCAAGGTGTTCCACGTACCTCATGTGTGCTTTGTGTGAGGACATGCTTGACATGTTTCCTTTTTTTTTTTTTTCAAGTTTCTGTTTTTCTTAATATGTTTTTCATCTAAAAAGTGCTCCCTTCATTCTCTGTGCCTCTTTTTCATTAGGAAAATTGAACCATTGCTTTCTATTCAATCAGTCATGATTTTTTATACTGTCTTAATGCCTAATGGTAGGACTACATAAGGATAACCCCATCTAGAACGTATCAGATATAAGTTTTTTTTAAAGTTCGAAGCACATCTTGCCAATTTCAATTACAGCTTTCCAAACAACTTGGTTGCTTAAAAACTCTGCTCATTCAGTCTTGGTCAATTTCCCTCTGCTTCATTTTTGAGTCTTTATTGTCTTGCCAAATTCTAACTGTCTTGGGATCTTTTACTTTTTGAGACAGTCTTCTACATTGTCTCATGCACTGTCTACTGTCTGTCTTGAATGAAGTTACTTTGCTTTTAAGCACACATGTAAGTGCTTTTCTGAAATGATGCCCAAACTGCTAGTGTTCTCAACCAACATGTTGTCTTTTTCTAATTCTGTTCTATTGTTTTATATTTTCAGTAAAAACATCACTACTTTCACTAATACTCAAGATAGAAGGATATTTTAAATTAAATTGAAAAATAAATTAAAACTTAGTTTTCACTAAAATATAGTCTAGTTATTGGGCATAAATTAAACAAAAATTTTGAAGTCCATGCATCTTTTGTGGAAATTCAAACTAAGCAAAACATTTTTTTCTGTCTCCTTAAAGAAGCTCATATTTTGAAAACAAGAGATTGACTCTCCTGGAAAAAAAACTCTGGACAGCAAAACTTATCAAAATTAACCCAGGCAAATCATTAGTCAGGCTCATGAAGCCTTGTATTCAGGTAGTTAGAAAACTTTAAGCAAAGGTTAACATTTAAAACCATAGAACATGTGATAAGGAGAAAAAAAAAAAAAAGTTAAAACTCAGAAAATCATACCTGCTAAGTTTTGTACAGATCTAGTAAGAAGTCATGCTGTCCTTTGGATGCCTATACCTCAAACGCCAAAAAAAAAAAAAAAAAAAAAAAAAAAAAAAAAAAAAAAAAAAAAAAAAAAAAAAAAAAAAAAAAAAAAAAAAAAAAAAAAAAAAAAAAAAAA
>NW_020955372.1:566158-576916 GCF_003031625.1 Empidonax traillii | reverse complement strand
CCTTTCACCAGCTTTGTTTCCCTCCTCTGGACACTATCAAGAACTTTCACAATCTTTAGTGTTGGGGCCCAGCATTGAACACAGCACTCCAGGTGAAGCTGCAACAATGCTAAATACAGAAGGATAATCAGTTCTTTTAACCCTCTGGTGATGCTGGATTTGATGCATCCCAGGATGTGGTTTGCTGTCTTGGCTGCCAGAGAACAAGTTTTCTATTTGATGTCAGCCTGACTAAAGATCTGCAATGAACACAGAGCCATTGAATTCATGTTCTCATACACAGACTTAAAAAAAAATAAAGAAATACATAATAATAATAAAATATTTTCCAAATGAAAAATACCTTACAAAGTTATGAAACTTTGTGTTGCCTAAAGAAAAAAAACCACAAATGAAACATACAGAAAATGGCATGTGCATAAATATGTACATGTGTATATACAAATATACATAGATATGTGTACATACCTACATATATATGTACATATGTACATATATACACATCTATACATACCTATTTATGTACATTTAGATAAGTAGGTAGGTAGGTACAAAAAAATTTCATTACCAAGAGAGGCAAAGAGACTTTGTTTATGAAGTCTGGATATTTTTTCATTCACCTTCCTCTGTAGCATAAAAATATGGATAAACTAAGTTCCCTTCACAAGAAGTGTTCTTTACTATGAAGAGGCAGAATATACCTATACCTAAGCCTGTAGAGATGGATCTTGGTTGTTGTTTTGTATCAAAACACTTCAGAAAAAACCTACAGCAAGGTGTAATGAATAGGTTCTCTTACCTCAAATGAGATATTCTGTTGACCAACGCTGAATAATATATTTGTCACCTAAAATTCTGTTTATTGTAGAACTGAAATCAATTGAAACGCTTTTGTCTCACTGAAATGTTTAAATTTACCTGAAGAAATGTACTTAACTGGAAGTATTTTGCTTTAAATTCCCACATGCAAATCTCATCCTTCTGAATGAGTAAAATTGAGAGGAAATGTAGTTTTCCTATGTCTAAGAAAATATTAAAAACCTATTAAATCATAAAAACTCTGTGCAGCTGCAAAATATCCATTATTTGTAAATAAAAACCTGTTTTCAAATCCATTTTGAATATTTTTTTCTTAGATGACAGAATTGTGACTAACCATACTTTTGAAGAGTACCCTCAGTAAATGAGCAGAGAAATCTGACAGTAACAGCTTGAAATATTTGATAATTAGTAGAGATTCCTCCATTCAAGGATATGACTGGGGCAGAATAAGAAGTATTTTAGACTTTTGGAACAGAAACCATTGATTAAAAAAATAATTTAACTCAGTAATTTTTCCAAAACACTAACCAAATATTCTAGCCACAGAGCACATAAAAAGCTAAAATTAGGAGTTCTTCCAGACTGCTGTTTCTCCTCTAGCTTTCTATTTAATCTCCTGAATAATAAAACAATAACAAGAAGAAAGCTCACACAAACTTAAGGAAGTCTTCATTGTAAGTACACAAGTTTCCTTTCATGAAAGTGCTGTGCACTTTTCATTCTCATAAAAGATGAAGTTATGTTATTGAGAGTAATGCATCAAACCACATTAAATTTTTGAACACTTCTTATTACTGTTCCATGAAGCTGGACTAGAGTATGGAGAAAGAAATTTTGTGCAGCGTTGTTTTTTTTCCAATTCTCCATCTGGGACAATCTTTGTCTTTTTTTCATTTCTGTATGATTGGAGATGTGACAGAGTACAGTTCCATCATTCTAAAAGCAATGGAAAAGAAAACTGCATTGATTAACTCACCTCAGTGACTGATCATAAAAGAAGATGCCTTTGTGTTTCTTGGTTTTGGGCTGAGGCTCTAGTCTTGGAAATGTCATTACATTTATTTACTGTTGTGCTGTAGTTTGTAGTTTTAGGGTTTTGTTTTAAAGCTCTGCGTTAAAATATGTTTTAGATTTCATTACTTATATTTAATTAAAATTTAATCAACTTTTACTGGAATTTTTTCAGATTATGAATCTGCTTAGAAATAGCAAGACATTGAGAATTAGTCCTGTTATTTCATTATTTTGTTAATTATATATTATTAGATATATGTTATTTATATATTATTATGTTATTTCATTCATTTTAAAGTGTCATGGCCATGGTAATCTGTTGTTCTGTGGGGTTTACCTGCAACAGTATTGCTCATGTTGACTGTTTTACCACTCTGTTCCTGAGGGAAATGCAATCATAATCTAGTTTCATCCAAATGGCCTGATAGTTCAGCCTAGGAATAGTTTATAGGACAGGTTGACCAGCTAGGAAGACAAAAAATTATTACTTCTCTTTCTGGAAAAATATCACTCAAAGTGACAGGGGAAATGATAGTTCATTTATGAGAAGTTACTTTTTTCTATATTAAGACAGGTTTCACAACAGTACTTTTGAAGAGCAATGTAAAAACAATAAAAAATTAAAATGGGCATGAAAAATATTCCTTAATTTTCTGAAATGTATACATTCAAATATTTATATTTATTTAGAAACTAAGCGTTCCTCAATCTGTAATCAATAACAGAAAAAAGTCAATTTATTTATAAAAATGTGACCTCTCTGATAATTTTACATCTATCATCTCTATTACTTTCTCGGGAAAGTGTTTTAAGATTTACTGTGTTGCCTTTGGTTGTGATAAAGATATTTTCTATGGTAAATTCTATTGTTAAGAATGAAAACATGATAGAAATTTTATTACTGGAGTTTTCAGAATGGTTTTGAAGAAAGACAGAAATTGGAAGAACAATAGCTTAGAGATTAGGGCTCTGTATGGGCTGTTGGATGCTAAACTTCAAGTCCCTGTTGTATCTGGGGCAGATAATTGAACTTGGCTTTACCTGTTTTCAAATAACCTACGTATTTATATTTATCCTGGCGTTTATGCCTTTGTTACTTTTTATGGTAAAAAAAACCCCAAACCCTCAAAGCACAGAATCACATAATCGTAGAATAACTTAGGTTAGAAAAGACCCTTTAAGTTCACAGAGTCAGGTTAACACAGCACTGCCAAGTCCACCACTAAATCCTGTCCTGAAGTGCCACATCTGTGCATCTATTAAATATTTTGAGGTGATGACTCAACCACTTCCCTGGGGCAGTCTGTTCCAGTGCTTGACAAGCCTTTCAGTGAAGAAATTTTTCCTAATATCCAATCTAAACCCCTTAGTGCAACTGGAGGCCATTTTCCCTTGTCCTAGCACTTGTTAGCTGGGAGATGAGACCTGCTCTCACCTTCCTACAACTCCTTTCAGGTAGTTGTTAAGAGTGATAATCAATATAATGGCCAGTCTTCGTGAACGAAGATCCAGGGAAGGTCTTTACACCTTCCAGCCTGCGCATTGGATTTTTTTAGGTGAGACACAGTGTGCGCGGAACTGAGCCCACCCTTTAATCCTGAGGTTCATCTGCCGGGGCCAAGCACGCTTGGACGGTGGCAGCGAGGTCCTCAGGACGTAGATGGATTGCCTTACGGGCTAACGAGCTCCACCTGCCCGGGGAGGGGCCCCGACCGGGAATCAAACCCGGGTCTCTGCAGTGACAGTGCAGTGTCATTTCCCCTAGACCACCGGGGGCTCCCAGAGTGATAATCACAGAATCACAGAATCACCTAGTTTGGAAAAGATCTCTAAGATCATCGAGTCCAACCTTTGACCGATCACCACCTTCTCATCTAGACCCTAGCACAAAGTGTCATGTCCAGTTGTTTCCATCACCTCCCTAGCTCATCCATTCCAATGCTTAACACTTTCCATGAAGAAAATCCTCCTGATGTCCAACCTGAAACTCCCCTGGTGCAGCCTAAGACTATGTACTCTTGTTCTGTCACTAATTGCCTGGGAGTAGAGGCTGACCCCCACCTCACTACAACTTCCTTTCAAGTGGTTGTAGAGAGTGATAAGGCTCCCTGAGCCTTCTTTCCTCCAGGCTAAACAACCCCAGCCCCACTGGCCCATCCTCGTACAAATTACCCTCTAGACTCTTCACCAGCTTCATTGTCCTTCCCTCAGTGTTTTTGTTGTACTGAGTGGCCCAGAACTGAACACACAACTTGAGTTGCAGCCTCTCCGGTGCTGATTACAGAGGCATGATCACTTCCCTTGTCCTGCTGGTCACACTGTTTCTGTTCCAGCCAGGAAGTCATTGGCCTTCTTGGCCGCTTGGGCACGATTCTGGCTCATGTTCTGTCGGCCGTCAACCAGCACCCCCAGGTCCTTTTTCACTGGGCTGCTTTCCAGCCACTCTTCCCCCAGTCTGTAGTGCTGTGTGGGGTTATTGTGGAAAAAGTGTAGGACCCAGTGCTTGGCCGTTTTGACCTCATACAACTGTTCCCAGCCCCAACACCTTTATTTTTCTTTCATAGCACAATTTAAAAAAAAAAAAAAAAAAAAAAAAAGAACCACTCAAACAACAACAACAACAACAAAACTTGGATTTTTTTAAAACAAAATAATATTCCAGTTGTAGAGACTTCCCTGCATACTTTTTTTGTCCACCTTGAGTGTTTAGCTAGTTTTTTGAAGACATTGAGATGCCTGAGCTCTGTTGTGTCTGTGGGGGAGAATTACCTCATATTTTATAAACATATTCTTAGATTTCTCTTGTCCTAAAGTAACAGACTCAGTTGGATAGCAACGAGAAATTATTCCTCACTTAGTTTAGAAAAAGGCTCTAGTCTAAGTTCTTCGGTTGGCAGTGTCCAATCCATGCTATCACTATTGCAGGCATTCAAACCGGGAGTAGTTTTTTCAGGGAGATTACTGTCATTGGTCGTGGCTTTGCAATGGTAAATCGGGGACTGCTACAAAAGGCACATGACAGAGGAGTTTTATTTTTAGGGCTACAAAGGAAATTTCAAATTTCAAATCTGATCTGTCATCTAAGTCTTTAGGATTCTTCATACTTGACATGTGCATAAGACAAACTAGTCTTATCAGTACTAATAGTTTTCCTTGATTTCTGAGCATGTTTCATTATTAAAAATAAACTTAAATTAGTTTATTAGCAATGGAAACCTCTGGAAATATTTTTGTGGTAAGTGGTACATACAAGTTGTGGTAATTTGTACATACTTAAACAGGATAGATAATATTACTTATCCTTGCAATAATTGACTGGATTTGGGCAGAGAAAAAGAGCAGGATGTGAATTGGAACTTAAGAAACTTTTGGGTTAGATAATAAGGATTCATCTATATCCATTGACTAAATATGCACAGGATTCTTAAAGAGCACTAAAGCCAACGGGACAGAAAGATTTAAGCCCCCTGGCCTGTTAAGACAGGGTGGCCAGATCCAAAATGATCATTTGCTTACATGTCTCTGCTTCATAATACTTTACAGCCTGTGAATGGAAATGGATTTGAAAAGACCATTTGCCATGGGCAGTTCTGACAATAGAGAATTGCAAATGATCTCTTTTCAGCAGCTTAAAACACTCCCTCACAGTGCTTAATTAGAAGGGACTTTGATTCTTACATTTTATTTTTTTAACTGGTTGACTTTTCCATCAGATAAAAATGGTCTAACGTTTATGAGTTTATGCTTCTTGGAATATTTTTTTCCTAGAAAAATTAGTGGAAGAAAACGCCCAAGAATAAAAAGAAATCCTGTAGTTTTTCCCTCATTTTTCATACAGGTACTTACAGCGACTGTCAGTGGGTCTTGAAGTTTCAGATCCACTGCAAAAACTCTGTTGTTTCAAATAAAAGATAAAATGAGAATGAGGTAAACAAGTTCTCTACAGCAGCAGTTATACAATGCCACCGCCTCTTCAATTCCAGAAGATAGCTCTCTTTTCTAGTTCTGTTTTTCATACTTATTTAAGACAATGGTAATTGATTTTGATTAAACCCTCAAAAGTTAACACTTTTAAAGTACTTCTCTTTCAGTTTCTGCACTATTCCCCCTCTTTCACCTTTTCCTCTCTAGCTTAATGTCAAGGTCAATTTAGCCCATCCGCTGATCTAGTCCTTTTCATCAGATTTCACCATTGTTTGCTCAGCTACTTTCTTCATCCACAAATCTGATTTTCTTGTCAGTCCCACCATCTCCCTTGTCATTTTCTTCTTTTGAACTGAATGCCGTTTTCCAGGAAAAGTCTCCTCCCTGTATTTTTTTCGTGTTCTGAGTTCTTCCTTTGCCTTCTCTAGTTTCACAGTCTTGGATCAGTGAATTTAACCAGTGAATTCCCATCTCAACAAGATATTTGTTTCCACTGCATTTGCATCAGATTTGCCTCAGATTTACACTGTCTGATGCCACCACTGTTATAGAAGGAAGACCACCCTTGTTTTCACTAATAGTGATCTAAGAATAGCAGCTTGGGAAAAATGTGTAGAGATCAGTTTTGAACTTGCACCCATGTTAAGCAGGAAGCATGGTCAGTTACCTGACTAATGGTGCAGACAGAGTTTAGTCATAACAAGGAGAACTAAAAAAGAATGGATTCTTCAGAAATGTTAAGCAACCAAATCAACTTTCTAATACAGAAGTGGACCCAGAACTAGGTAACTGGGCATAGTTACAGATTTGCAGTGGGGAAAAAAGACATTACAAGTCACTAAAAGTGAATTTTTTCAGCCAATGGAACCACTTAATAACAAACTGGACTGAGGATCCCACAAGAGGAGATGCAAATGCAAAAAATGCAAATGTTTGGGAAACAATGTGTTTCACAAATATTCAAACCCTTATGTCTGAATATTTACAAATAAATAATTGAATTAGATTTCATTCTACAGTAAATACTCAGAGATTTTTGAGTATAAATAATCCGATTTTGGCAAGAATTAAGCTTTTCATCATTAATGAAAGGTCCAGAAAGCCTTAATTACAGAAGATATTACCAACACCAGTGAACATCTGACAGCACAAAATATTAAGTTCCTTCCAAGACATTTATTTCTATGTAGGAATTATTCAGGATACACACTCTAATTTTATATGTATTCAAGAAAGATACTTTTACTCAGTTTTAATAAATATTTGAAATCTGATATCTCAATAAAGGTACTCTGATAAACTTCAGATGTCGTATACACTTAAAATCAGCATGATTCTAGAATAATAGTGTGCCAAGACAGTGGAAAATGAAATAACTTTTACTCCCTGCAGAGATTAAATTTAGAGGAAATATTGAAGAAAATACTATAAACACAGGTTTAACCTGTATGTAGAAGTAATTGGAGCAGAAATAAAACAAGACCTTCAAATGCTCATTTTGTTTCCAATAGTCCTACTGTCCACTGTTCGGGATGCATACAACATTTTTACACACAGTATGGAGGGAGAAAGAAGGAAGTAAATCAGTTACTCTATTATATGTATTGCAATGTACTTAAAAAAAAAAAAAAGAAAGAAGAAGAAACAGATGTTTCTTGTGCAGGTATAAAATTCAAAAGGATAATAAAACTATCAAAGAATGTGTAATGAAGTGTAGATTAAAGAGCACAGTCATGTCGTTACAGCATATGTTCTGAACTTTCATGAGATAGGATTGTATAACACTAGACACGTACTCATGAAAACAAGGAGATTGAAAGGACTTGCGAAAGAAATGTTCTTTTTGTGTTCTGAAAGGTACAACCTGCAAAAGGGGATGAATGCAGCATTAATGTGCTGTAGGAGTTGTAGAGTTGGACTTATGCATTAGCATCCATTATTCAGTTCTCTGCAACTGAAAGTCACTTTGACTGAAGTTCATTATGACCAAGATATGGTCTCAACAGTTCTTGGAACTGATTTTGATAGAAAAAAAATGACAATTCTGTGTAATATCAGATTATTTTGATTAACAATAAAAGGAAAGAATTTATTTCAAATATCTCGTTCTTTTCCAGACTTTCTGGGAAGGATTAATTTCACTTACAGATGGAATCACCAGTCCCTGATTATTGTGCCTAAACAGATGTCCTCATGCACTTCTGTGCTAACTAGACACAATATAGCTGTCTAGAAAAAAATTACTTAACAGATTATAGGTATTGGGATAAAATCCAGGTGTCAGTAACATATGTATATCAGAATGTAATTTTTCATTTCATTATCATCACACACCACTTAGGAAGATGCAACAAAACCCAAGTTTCTAACTAATATCAGTGCTTTGTCCAAACTGTTACCATGTGATGTGTAATTTATAGCCACTGATTATAAACTACAGACACACAAAAATAATATATGTATACATTGCAACCCAAGAATGAGAAAAATATGAGCTAAAAAGATATGAAAGAGAATTGTTTCGTTATGTATAGAACATTAGATATTCAGTCTTCTTGTACACATTTCCACATGAATACACGTTAATATTTTCAAATTTTGACTCAGTCTGGAAATTAAGAAAAATAGGAAGCAACCTTAACACTTTCAGACAACCAGTATATTATTTTCTCTCATGACTTTGTGAGTGCCTAATCAACATCCATCATCATCCCATTTATGAAAGCCAAGGACAGCAGCAGTCAGGCAATCAACAGATCTGCACATTCTCCCTGATAAATACTGGATCTGATAGACCTGGAAGAAATTTAGAAACACTTTACTTCTGATAAATGTTCATTTGGATATTCATCTGGATGAGACATCTCTTTATTTCAACTTCAAGTTGTCATTTGATGAAATTGATTTGTCCACAGGCAGAACAAGCCCAATTATAAACTGATTGTGTCAAAAAGCAGGAATATCTTTGATATCCCTATACACTGGTAAGTAGACATGGACAATGCAGTGTCAAGATGCCAATCCAAACCAATTTTGATTGACACCAGAGTGAAATAATGAGATTCTTCTGTATTGATAGGTACTTAACATCTTCTGAGGTATACAAGAGTATCCAAGATAGGAGGCTGATAGGTACAACACAGATCTCACAGGAAGTTACCATTCTTCTAGACTGACAATGAGTAGCTAAGCTGGATACCTGGCAGTGCCTGAAATAGTCCTTATTATCTGTATGTAGGCAAGTGAATCACAAATGTGTTTACATTCAGGAGATAAGTGCTGTTGCTATTTTGCCGGACAAGTGATTTCACGCAGTTGGGATGCACAGAACATCAGAAAGGCCTTGCAGACTTGTTCATTCCCCAACGGAATTCGCCCCTTACCCTAGTTTCTCCCGTGCTATATGGTTCTACATGCCAGGAATCTTCTATGATAGTATGCAAAGGGCTTGCTGCAGCTTGCTGATCTATGCATCAAGGTCTCTATTGCAAAAGCACATGAGGAATGTGGAAATCCATATTCTCTTTGGTTATGTTCTGAGCTCCATTCAGAATCCATGTTCCATCAGCTCCATCACTATTCCTTCTAAGCACAACAGGCTGCTTGGAACAATTAAGGTATGCCTTATGAAATTAGAATACTTATTCAAGAAATGCAGAGTGAGTTTACAAGCAGATGAACTAGGAAAAAGAAAAAAAAAAACAAACACAAGGCAATCAAAAAACATATAGCAATGAATTGTAGGGAAACTTAGTATACATGAAGCAATAAATAGCAGAGAAATTTAGTATACCTGGAGCAGATATAAAAGCATGTATAAATCTAAAACATGTATCATGTTCAGGTTGAATGGATGAATCACCAAGAGGATTGCTCAAAAGCACTGAGTTTAGTTTCTTTGTTCAGGAACTTCAACAGCTGAAAGTTCCTGCTGCTAAAGAGGTCTGACAGAAAAGCACATCCTACTCTTCAGCATTGGGGTATGAGAACAGCCACACTGGTAGCAAAAGCTCAAAATAATTTCTGAAGTTTCTATTCATTTAAATTATGTTCAGTACAGGTCAGCTCCATATGTCAATTATTTCCCATTTTCTGAGCTACTATTTCACTTTATTCAGCCACAGATATTCTCACAAGCCTGTATTAGCTTGAACAAGGATTTCCTTCTTATCTAGGTGCTTTGCTTTACTTCTGCATATGCTGACACTCCATTTCTTCTTATTACATTGGTTGGCCATTGTGATCTTTCCATAATGTCTCTACAAGTCTTAGAGATAATAAAGGAATATCTCATGCACTAAGAAAAATGCTTCAAGAATCTGTTTTCCCATCTGGATTCTTGGGTGACCAGTGAAATCAACAGTAATCAGGAACATTGCTGGGCAGTGGAATTTGGAGATTAGTACCTAAAACATGTTTAGCCTGTACCAAAATTTTCCAGTAAATTCATAGGTACTAGGTTGGGTGTGCTGTGCTGGAAATGCAGGAATTACATGTGTCGTGGAAGAGACTTGTGGACCTGGGAGGTTAGAACTTACGCTGGGCTTCTTTGCAGATGAACACATCTGCCAGCTGAATATCACTAAACTTCAATTTATTTTTTTTGCTCTGTTACAGGACTCTCTTTTGGAAATTTGTCCACCTTATCCTGCAATGCCTGCATTTTATTCAGAAATTGCTTTAAAAACAGTGGGCAGTAGGCAAGGTTCAAGGCAACTCTACCATTTAGACTAGCTTTATTATCAATCTTGAGTGTCCCTGGTGGTGCAGTGGCTAAACAACAGCGTTGTCAACGCTGAGATCTGGGTTCGATTCCCGGTTAGGACACTCCCCGGGCAGATGGAGCTCGTTAGCCCTGTAAGGCAATCCATCTACGTCCTGAGGACCTCGCTGCCACCGTCCAAGCGTGCTTGGCCCCGGCAGATGAACCTCAGGATTAAAGGGTGGGCTCAGTTCCGCGCACACTGTGTCTCACCTAAAAAATCCAATGTGCAGGCT
>NW_020955372.1:484417-566067 GCF_003031625.1 Empidonax traillii | reverse complement strand
ATCTTAAAGATGCCCTCAATGCCCAGGAGCTCTAGGCAAACTTGATGCCATCATTGGAATATTTTTGAAGGTTTGAAGTTATGAACCTCTCAGCTGTTCAACTGTCTCCTTAATTTCTGCAATTTCTGTAGTGTGGATGGACTCCTGTCCCCATTATAAACCTGGTACAGACAGGAGGTAGCACTGGGGCTGTTCATGTTCAGCTCCCAGCAGCCCAGTCTGATTGCATCTCTACCAAGAAGTTCTTGGCAGCAAGCTCACAGGGAGCTTAGGAGTTTACATTTGAAACTGTTTGAAAGCCTATCTTCCTCAAGAAAAAAACTGAAACCCACAAATGAACCAACCAACCAATCAATCAACCAACCAAAAACTCAACTCCAAATCAAACAAAATGTAGCAGTTTTTAAGTTGAAAAAATATTAAACTTGTATTCCAGCTGAAGAGGGGGTTATATCCACTTTCATTTAGTATTGAAATAAATGCAAGAAAACTTTACACAGATATATTAGTTTTTCAGACAGGTATATAATTTGCCTAATGTATTTGTGTACTCCCAGAAGGCAAGTTATACATAGATTTACACAATTACCTGGATTAAATATTAGAAATCTCTGTTGCCCCCAGAATTTTCCTCCAGATACTCTGACATAATTACATTCAGTTGAAAATATCTAGTTGTACTGTTGGATAAATTGGTTTATTGCATACTTTGAAATCATTGAATATTATTCCTGTTTCTTGCTCTGTGTGAATACTTAATTTCATATTACTTCTTGCCAGAAACAAATTGAAATAGATGTGCTGAACACATGGATATGAAGCAGTCTGCCCAATAATAATTGCCTCATGACAGTTTTGTACTCTTTCAGTTCTTCTCCCTTTGGGATTCTTTAGTGGTTTGGATAGCATTAGCGAGAGAGAGACAAAGAACTGTCTCGATCTAGGTATTATTAGTGCAGACTTGATAAAATCTAAACATTTTTGGAACAATTGTTCTTTGAATATTTAAGTGGATTCTGGAAACCTCCAACCATTACTGTTTTTACTACACTTTACATTTTTTTAAAGATCACAAAAGAATTCCAGTCTTGGAGAGAAGTCACTTTTGTATGGAAATTAAATATATTTCAAGAGCAGAACATATTCAGGGCAACAGTTCTTTTTAATACACTATTTTTCAATATAGTCCATCCACAAACAATTACATAAATGTTGCATGTAAATAAAAGTTTTCTTAAAGTATCTTTTTAGTTTTCCTTTACATCTAACAGAAACACTATATTAAGGAAATTCTCTTGTTTAGATTTCAGTACAAACCAAAAAGCAATCAGACAGTCTCCAAATAAATAACTAAATAAGTAAATACCAGCTGTCAATAATTCTTGCACATCAGCTAGTCATTGCTGTGAAAAACAAAAATAAATTTTAGCAGGGAACTAAATTTCATAGAGAAAGGTTTAAAAAAATCTTTATTGAAATAATAAGTTTTCTCTTTCATTAAGCTGTATTTTGGTAGCTTTGCAGCAAGTCTGCTTGTCTAGAAAGCTGAGCAGAATTCTTCATGTTTGCTCTAGATTTTGTAGATTAAATGTTTAAAAAGTTTTTACAAATAACACTGAAATACTTCTGCTGTATAGTTTTCATCAGCAATATTCGTCTTCAAATTTGTTATGAAAAGGAGAATTTAGTTTGAGTTTCACATGGTAACATGAGAAATTCTTTATCCTTAATAAATTTAAATTTAAATCAGATTTAATACAATGAAGAGTTATGTTACACCATTTCTGGAACAGTAAGACCATTTTCCCTGTACATGGCACTGGTGAGGTAAGAGAGAACCACAGAATATGCTGAGTTGGAAAGCACCCACAAGGATCATCGAGTCCAACTCCTGGCCCCGCACAGGAGCATTCCTAAAAGTCACATCAGGTGCCTGAGAGTATCATCCAAATGTTTCTTGAACTCTGGCAGAATTGGTGCTGTGACCACTTCCCTGGGGACCTTGTTCCAGTGCCCAACCAGCCTATGGGCTAAGAATCTTTTTTTAATATCCAACCTAACCCCCCCACCCAAGACAGCTTCAGGCTTTTCCCCCAGGTCCTGTCACTGGTTACCACAGAGGAAGTTGTAGAATGTGACAAGGTCTCCCCTTAGTCTCCAGTTCTGGGCCCTACAATTAAGGAAGAACATTAAGGTGCTGGAGCAGGTCCAGAGAAGAATAACAAAGGGGGTCTGGAATGAATGTCCTATGAGGAGCAGCTGAGGGAGCAGGGGGTGTTTAGACAGGAGAAAAGGAGCCTCAAGGGTGACCTTATTGCTCTCTACAAGTACCTGAAAGGAGGTTATAGCAAGGTGGGGATTGGTCTCTTCTCCCAGACAAGTAGTGACAGGACACAGGACACTAGCAGAGGTTTAAGTTGAGCATAGGAAAAATTTCTTCCCAGAAAGGGTGATTAGATGTTGGAATGGGCTGCCCAGGGAGATGATGTAGTCAGTGTCCCTGGAGGTGCTTAAGGAAAGACTGGAGATGACGCTAAGTGCCATAATCTAGTTGACATGGTTGTGTAGGACACAGCTTGGACTTAATGACCTAGGAAGTGTTTTCCAGCCTAAATGATTCTGTGATTCTATGATTCTGGTATTTCTTAATTACAGTGAATCCAAAGTGAAAGCAATTAAATTTAACATTCCACTGGTTTACCAAAAAATATTTCTAAACAAAAAATATTTCAAAAAAAAGGTCCGTCTCATTATATTTTATGATAACTTACATCTATTTTTTTAACTGAGCTATTTTTAGGATTTTTGGTGTCTGTTAAAGAGCTGTCACAGAACATCACTTCTGTAACACCGAAATGAAGAACATAAATCAGAATAAATCTTACAATGTTTTGCAGTAGAAAAATTTTAAAATGAAGAATGACTACTTCTATGGATCAAGTCAAAATAGTAAAATATTTAATAGTTACATAATTTATAACAACACTTAGATGTTGAATTTCTAGCTTGTTTTATGGTGAAAAAATTATGTATTTCTCTTTTTTCTTGGTTTACAGAACTTATAAGAAAGTTATTTCAATAAATACAGATGCATTGAAACCTGTACTGTGCACAGAAAGGGCACTATAATCAAGAATTTTAAATGTCAGTATTAGTGTTTCAATAGTTACAGAAGGATAGATATTGAAAGTATATATCTTGGTATAAAAAATATATCTACCACTGATATATTATTAACCAAATGTGTGCATTTAAAAAGTTATAAATTCACTGTATTTCTGACTCATGAAAAATGTAATTATTCTCAGGAATGGAACATCAGTGAAACTCACCACAGAAAAATTAGATATTTCTCTTAAGAGCAAGGTTGGCTAAAACTTCAGCTTTTTCACACTTAATGCTCGAAGGCAGCCAGTATATCATTGATTTTGTAAATCCAGTTTTACCATCACTGGTAGACTCAAAAGTGGATGTAATCAGTTTTATGGTAGATTTGGTGGCACCTGCTTTGCTTTTCTTGACTTTCTGTGGATACAGAGGGACGACTGGACCAAGACTTCTGGGTTTTCAGCCTCTTGAGTATCATGCAAAAATGTTAGAGGCAGTATTTCCTTAAGTATCTGTGCTGTACTACAGGGACAATGTTGTAAAGAGTAGCTATAATTAAATCAAGTGATGTGAACACGAGCAAACTTGCCCATGTTAATCCTGCACCTTTTCAACATATAGCATCTTTAATATTAACCTTTATTTTGTAGCCTTTTTTTTTTATAAGAAAGATGCTTATTCCTTTCTCCTTCAAAAAATCTGGAAACAGGCCTCAGAACTCTGAAATAATTAATTATGTATTTAGCATAATGAATATTCTTAAGCCAAATGATCACCTCTAGTTGCATTTCAATTTGAGTCAAATATTTTAGAAAACTGGGCTAGATTATAAATCATAGTTACGCTGGGACCACAGTACACTGGAAAAGATATTTAAAAAATGATAATGAATCACATACCTTCTGTTATACAGGCTGAAAATGTGGTTTAGGAGATGCAGATTGGGATAGCAGTATTTTCTTCCTTCATAATCACTCCACAGGGCAAAAATGCTGAGCATAGCCTCACTATAGTTTTAATACTGTTATTGAACACTTAGATCGTGATAGCCTCACTATGGTTTTAATACTGTTATTGAACACAGATCGTGAACTATTTTAACATACTCCTTTAAAAATAAGGTATAGAACAGTTACACAACGGGCATGGAGGAAGGCTTCTCATATTTAATCATCTGTTTCTCAGGTTCTTATCACCAGTAAAGAATCTGCAGAAATCACCTACATTCCCAGAGGTACAATATCTTTCCAGGGAAAGTATTTGCACAGAGGAACACTTTGAAAAATGTCACCTGAATACAAAGCATGGGGAAGAGGTACAGAATTTCTAGTACCTAGGTTTGCTTGGGGACGTGGCTATGACAGACAGTGCTGAGTGTAGTGCTTCAGGGAAGTGTTTGTCAGCATTCAGCTAGTAAAGGCCTAATTTCAGAAATTTACCTCTTTGGAACTTATGAATTCATTTTGGCACAGAAGTTCTCCTGACATAAATAGTGTCTCATAATAAGAAATTAGTTTTATTTTTGCATAGCTTTGAAAGATGATTGTCATTAGTAAATTATAAAAGTTCAACAAAATATGGCAACCTGAGTAAATATAAGAAATTTATGGTAAATATTAAATATCAAAAATATCTGAATTGCTTTGAATTTTTAAAAGATAAAATTATTATAGAATTATTATAAAATACTCCAAGAATTAATGCTCAGCTTCGTGAGTCTGTTCAAGACAAGTTCATCAGGTCAGCCATTCCTGTTTCTGAGCACTTATATGTGATTCCATATAATTAGAGAGTTTCTGGTTGGAGAGATATTGCGGAAATCTAGCTAATTCCAGTTCAAGAGGATTTCAATCTGCGCATAGATTATGTGCCTTTTTGGTTACAGACAAAAAGATTCCATTTTGATCATTTAGTCTGATTTTGTGCATAATGCAGGACACTGAATTTCACTGTATTAGGATACCCATACACAGTCCAGATGTGTCATCTAAAAATATGCTTGGGAATGTATAATTATTTCTATCTGTGCGTCTTCATTTTCCTGTTTACAACTTCTTCTCATGTCAGAAAAAAATCTGAATGAGATTGACTAACTGTCCCTAACATGCTATTTTGGGCGTAGCAGTTCAAGTGTAAAACAAAATGCAGTTTTAAATACCGTAGAGTCAAAATAGAACGCATCTATAAAACTTTATTCTTGAATTTTCCATGTGCCCAATTAAAAGAAAAACAATCTGGTTTATTGATGGATTTTGAAAGAAAACCAAGCTTACAATTCACTAATATGGAAGCAAAAGAATGGGTTTTTTAATATTTAGAAGTAAATTAGCCCTTCAACTCACAATTTTGCAACTATGCCTAATCATACCTCCTTAGGATTTTGATTGATGTAAGTGGCAAAATATATTAGGTATTCATTGCCTATTTATAAATCAGAGCACCTGTGTGGAGAAAATTTCCGTTATTATGATTTCACAGTCCATATGCAGAGAAAGCCACTAAAAATAGTTTGCATCTGGTGATCACTGTGACAATAAAAGGTTTAAACAGCAAGATATCTCTCTGCTTTCACTAACGCCTACCAATTTTGTTCACTGTGTGTACATCATTTAATATTTTCAAGCATTATGACTGCCACACCTTCCCTTTTTTGCTCTTGAAAAGTGACTACATTTCTACTAAATTTGTGACATATAATGTGTTACAGGAAGCAAAAAAAAAAATCACTGAGAATGCAGAAAACAAAACTTGCTTAAAATAGTTAAACTTTCAGACAACATTTTTCCAGAGAAAATTCTTTTTAAAGTAATTTAGTACCTAGTTGTTTTCTATCATATGTTTAATTTTTTTTTCCATAAACCAAAAAATGTAACAGGGATGTAATTCTCTTTTTTTTTTTTTAAAGTGAGATTTTTTTGTTCTATTTTGTTTGGAAAAACTTCATGCTTGATACTCGTAAGCAAGGCTTGTAGAAGCCTATACAGTCTTGCCTGATCTCAGTTCCTTATATTTTAGTAGGAAATTCAAGGTTTAGATTAAACATAGGAATAGGTTCCCATGAGATTTATCAAGAAAGAAGCATTATATTATTTGCGATATATTCACCTGCCTTTAATTTCAATGTAATATATACTATAAATCAGATCTAGACTGAGTATTTTAAAAAAGAAGCTTGAGGAATAGAAGACCACAGCTGGGGATGATTGGATCAAGTGGCAGGTGCACAGTTCAGTGACAGTATCACCGTGCATTTGGCTAAACACTCAGGCTATTGAAATCATCTTTTGTTATGCTTAAATGTGAGGAAATTCAGTGGTTTTGCTCAAATTGGTGGGCATCTTCTTATAGGATTGTGTTCTCTTGCCATTTGGTGAAATCAGCAAGTCGGTGTAAGACTGGAAAGCTCATGCCCAGATCCCTGTCAGGGAAGCTTGCTGCATTCCCTTGCTACATTCCTACACTGAGGTAATTTCCAGATATGGTCCTCTCTAGTAGTTAACACTGCTATCCTTTTCCCCTCACTAATAGTCTATATAGCAGGGAACAGATCACACAGAATTCTCTTTGCTCTGTTCCCATAGAGGAAGAATTATGCATCCCTGAAATTCCTAACTTGTTTCATATATGCAATGGATAATTTAGAACCGAAAATAAAAACCTGACCATCCACTCAAAAGAAAGGTCTTCGATATTTCCTTTTCCTTTTTCAAAGCTGTGTCATTCCAGTGCAGACATCCTGCTGTAAGACTGACACCTAGAATGGTAAGAAAGAATGCTTGGGCTTCACTTCCTCAGGAGAATATGGGCAGGAGATATTTGGGGACATTGAAGGGGGGAGAAAGACCCACCAAAAAGTTCTTAGGAAGAATTCACAAAAAACAGCTTTCAGAAGAATGCCTGGAAATAGTTCTTAGTCTCTCCTACCTCATGACTTTCCTGGGAAGATATATTGACTCACTGCAGTGGCCACTATATTAGTGGCAGAAAAGTGTCTCAAAGACCTCCACTTCATTGAGTGGACTGTGTTACTCAGACTCCTCTGTTGAATGCTGACTGCCTAGATACAGGCCAGGGACAGCTGGATAAGGGATCTCTTCTTTATATATATTTGAAGAACTAAAACCAACATGCAAGTTGACTGACTGCTGTATTTCTGCACTTCCCCACAGTACTTTTATCTGGAGGACAAAGCTCAAAGCAATGTACACAGATGAGTTGGACCATAGTTACTCACAGGCAGATTGCATTCTAGAAAAACTAGAGATAATCCTCAGAGAGGGCCCTACCAGCTACTGGCATGTACCCCTGATGCCACCAGGAACTGCCTAGTCTGGCTTTATAACTACCTACTACTCCTAAATCCCATAGCTGGTAATGCAGCAGGAGAGGTCTGAGATGGCTTCATGCAGCAGAAGGAATGAAGGGAAACCTGTCCTGGGTGAGGGGCACTGTACCAACTGCTCATCCAAACTGTGTGTCTGAGCCTACTCAAACTGTGTGTCTGAGCCTCCTCAGAGGCACAAGCGGAAAAAGAACCTTTTAGCAGCATTAGGCACCCCTCTGGAAAGTGAATGAGGACTTGGGGTGTTCCTTGGAAGCTGAGGGTGCTAAGGAAATGATACAAATTAAGAACTAATCTCAGAAGTTGCTACGGAGATTTAACCGTGTTCCTTCTTCTAAGCCTTGGTGGTCCTGACCAGCCTAGTGGTTCCCCACCATGCCCTCTTGGCAGTGGACCCAAAAGCCCCATGTCAGCTCAGTTCTGTGCAGCTAGACCTTCTCTGAGTGACTCTGGAGATATAATCACCTGCAGTTCTATGCCCTGAATGACCCCAGGCCAATGCTGAAGGAAACTTCTTCAGTTTTGTCTCTGACCCTTTTTCCTGCTATTGTTCCTGACTGGTCTTTCCAGATGGACCTGGGTCTGATTCAATACCTCAACTTGCCTGGGTTTCACTGAGCAATTGACAGAAACTGGTTCTGTCACCAACCCGGACTTCTCAAGTGGTGAGGGCTACACACTAGCAAAATCATGACCTGTAATAGGGTCACCCTTGGTGCACAGATAGACACAGCAGCAACCCCTGGAAGAATTCATCGCCCTCTCACTCATCTGCAGCTCTGCTCCCAAAATCAGTGTTTACTGACAGCTTTCTTGGCCAAGTGAGAAGACACTATTTTGATCTGATGCCTGGGAAGGTGTTGGAATTTGATACTTTTCTCCCTGCTACACACACTGAGAATCTCTGTTGCTCCCTAATTTCCTGCTGAGTGTGGAAACTGTTGGAGCATGACTGAAGTGTACTGAACATGTTCTGCAACTCCTCCTGTGTGGAGGAGATGCATGACATGACACAACTCATCCATGAGCCTGAAGGAAAAAAGGTACACAGAAGGAGGTACATAGGAGGAGGGCACACCACAAAAGAAGAGATGTCATGATTACCACTTAAGCTTAAATGACATTCCCAGACTTATAGTTTTACTGACTTAATAAAAACCTAGAGTCTGCGTTTTCAGCAGTTTAATTCATCTGCTTATTCTGCTGAACTGTTCTTGGAAATTTTCCTTTGTTGTTTAATTTATAATAGCTTTTGAATGAATTCACTCATTCTACTCCAATTCTGTAGTTCTACTTGTGTAATTATCTCTATCTTTTTGTGCCAGATATCTAATGTGCGTAAGTTCAGTCTTAGTCTTCTTACACTGGTTGTAGATTTTGATGGTACTAATTCAGTGGTCTACTTTTCTTAAAGTCTTCATTCCTGCCTTACATTAAGCTGTGGCCAATTTTGCCATAAGACTTTAAAATATATATATCTATATATATACATATTAGTGATAAAATAAAAATAAACCTAACTTGGCTAAACCTAACTTCCCAAAATCAAATGTTTCAAAGTATACAAGAAATTGTTTTAACACTGAGTGTGTAAGAAAAGATCTAAGTAATTAACTCACTTTTTTCTAAGGTGTAGGCTTTTTTCACTTTAGAGTGAACTTTTTCTTTCTTTAGGAGCCAGGCACTCTAATTCTTCACCTTACACATATGCTGATTTCCTTCATTTGGGCTTCCATTTGGAGTTCCTCAACAGAGAAATGTCCAATTGCCCTGAGAAAATAACTTGCTTCAGGACTGTCTGTACTGCTAGAAATAGGTATAATTTGAACAAGATTTTTCCTTCACCATTCCGAACAACTACACAAACCTATTCCATGGCTTCTAATCTCTCTCTAAAATCACAGTTCCTTGATGTCAGAGTGAAAAGCAAACCTGTGGTAGTCTGCAAAGTAGTCATCCTATTATTCAGCTACCATTTTCTGGAAGATGCATTGAAAATTAGCATTTTTAACATTTTAACATGCCTCGTCACTGACTACGGTACAGCTCAACTTACCATGCTCCACTGAAAGTAGATTTAAAGCCAAAATGAATGCCTCCCAGCAATAACAAACAAACAAACAAACATAAAGTGCGAACTTACAGTGTCTTTAACTTACAGGTCCACACAGAATTACTTTAAATAGAGGTCACCTTTCTCCCTTCTCTCTGCTTTTTAACCCTCATCCATTATTTACTCAATTCTTTCTCTCTTGGATCAATATCTTCAGGCTAAATACTTAAACTGTAAAAGTTCAGTTGTTTCTCATTCATCTGTATTCCTGTTTTCCTGAAGATCTGTGTTGTGACTAAAAATCTGTGTTGAAATCAAATTAACCATAGATAGCAGTTCAGCTTCTTTGTTTATATTTTAGCTAATTAAGTAAGGTAGCATGGATAGGCCTTCCCCTTCAGTTAGAAGTATGGAGCAGGCACAGTTTATGTGTTTTTAAGAAGAAACTCTTGAAGCCATATAGGTTTTCTTTTCATATTGGCATCCCATGTGTTCTTACTACCTATCTGGAAAACAAAGAAATAATCTTTTCGCATCAATGTTTCTTTTCCTCTTTTCCACATGTTATCTTTAGACCTGTTATTATGTTACTCACCTTGTTGCAAGCCTAAAGACTGACATCTTGCTTTTGTTAGAAACTACTTTCCTCCAGTCTGTCACCCCGAGCCAATCAAGACAATGGTTAGCCTTGTTAGGCTGTGGGAGCATAGATGGGTAAGCAGGTTTTTTCTCTTCAGGGACAGATGCTTGAAAGCCTAAAAGAAGCAACACTATTTGTGTGTTGCTGAATTAGAACTGTATATTTGCATGAAACCGGCATACTCCTATGAATTCCTCAAGGCCAGCTTTCCTAAGGAGAGGTAAAACTGCTACAGATACCAGGTTTGGTCTTCAAATTGCCCGACAGTTACCTCTGAATTTAAAGAAGGCACTTATTTTGATGTGTAACTGTTTATTTTTAGCAACTTCAGATCAAAGGTCTTGTACTTGTGGGATGCACTGAGACACAAGACTTCCTATGGTATTTCATAACAGTAAACACACAGAAAGATGCAGATCAATATTCTTCAGTAAGCATCACAGAATTTATCACTGACATTCGTCTAGCCTGAAAGAAATTGAAATGCTTTGCAAGAAAGAACTGTCTCTGAAATGAAAATCAGATGTTTAAAACCTCATAATCTTATTAGAAGAAAACATCCAAAATCTGATTCTTTTCTTTTGATATAGATTCAAAATAATAGCTGATCTAAAACTTGCAGAACCAAAAAAAACCTAGAAAGGATGAGAAAGCAGTGACTGAAGAGAATCTCTGTGTTCTATTTTTATTTATAAGGAGAAAAGCTGTGCTTTTGTTTATAGTGAAGGAATTGATACAAGGACATGTACCTCCTTTACAGCTTCACACTTCCTTTTTTGTCAGTAATCCAGTCTTTGATGTGGGGTTGGGTCAAATATCAACAGCAGATTATACATTTTCTCAGTCTGTTTCTGGGTGCTTTATGATGTTATGGTTAGCTGACAGTTTAAGTCCTTTTCCAAACTATAACAGCATGATCCTTCTTCCTCTTGCCAACACTTATCAGATACCATTGTAGGGTGGTTCTAAAAGTAAGCTCAAGCTGCAGTAAAACTATCTCATCAAGAAAAATCACAGATCTGATCACTCATCTCTGGGAACAGTTTCACAAGGGGGATCTTACACATGCCACTGAATGGTAACAGGTGGGTTTAATAGCCCCCACCTGGCAGGCAGGATAAGGAAATAACTGTAAGTAGTTCTGCCTTAAATCATCTTAAATTGTAGAAATATGTCATTAAATTTGCTTTAGAGCAGAAATTAAGAAGAGCTACTTAATGTATCAGTATTTTTGGGGATTAAGATAATCTACAGGTTATGTTTTCTTCAACAGAGAGTGGAATTACTGGAATTCTGGATGGACTGACCCGAAAAAAATTACTGAATTTACTTCATCATCTTAACAATGGAAATTGGATTAGTTCAGATTTATTTTCCAGAAAAGAGTGACTTTTTTTTTTTTATACTTTCATTTTAAAAACAGCAACCAGAAAAATAGTAGAATGATGAACTGCTACAGTGAAATTGGGCCATAAATCTGGGGAATATGAATGATTAAAAAAAAAATTGAAAAACATTTCGTCTTTTTAATGGGCCTAATTGATAATATTCTTCCTCAACCCAAGTTCATACATTACTTTCAGGAATTTCTGTTCAAATTCAACTCTCTCTTCTATATAGTAGGTTTGTTGATTATCTCTCCTACAGCAAAATGAAAAATAAGAATATCAAAGAATCATGAGTAAATTGTTTCAAAGGACATTTATATTGAACAGCTGGACATGTGGCTCATAGGAAGGAAACTAATACTGAAAATTCAGAGAATGAAGAATTTGCTTACTTTTACATAGTCTGATTTTTGGGACTTTAGGCTTATTTTAATTTTGTATTGATTACAAAGCCTTTGCATAGGTTAATGATAAAGGTTAAAACTCCTTCAATAGTAAAAAGGATTGGAAAGATGGATTTCCTCACTTAAAGGAGGCATTATTGGCAAAGCTGATTCCAGCACCCCAGAGCCTTGCAGTTATAATGAACATGTCTTATAATGAACATGGATTTGGAAGCTATTGCCCAAGAAAGCAATAGAAATAGATCTGATGAAGGTTACTGTGGTTCTCTTTACCTCAGACATAGTTATGCTTAGTCCCTGTATGGAAAATAAAACTAAGGCTTTTAGACACCTAATACTTGCTATTATAGCAGAACAGTTTTAGCATATGTGCTATATATGCTAAAACTGACCCCCAAGTAAAAAAGTACATATTAGCTGTTTCAACAAATAATGTTATCTCTTGTTGATTCTTGAGAATGTGAAACAAATGGGAATGTTTTGCTTTGTGACACCATTTGTTTGTATTACATTAACTCATAAAAGCTTTGTTTTCTCAACGGAAATACTGAGTTCATTAATGTATAATGTGAAACAAATGCCACTGTCAACTTTGAAAGAAAACTTTCAAATACTGGACTAGAGACTTAATGTCTGCTGCTCTTGTAGTTAAAATGACTTGCCAGACTTATGTTAAGATCATTGTTTACACTCTATTTCTTGCGTATACAGATGCCATAAAATATGTGCAGTTAAACATGATATGTTGGATTCATTTCCTAATATATGGTTAACTATGCAGAATTCTCTTAGCTAATGCCATTAGGCGGGTTTCTTAATTGCTTTCTAACAATAACAGTAACACTATTCCTTTGTTTGTAGGCGAGATTACTTGCATCTTGATATTCTCTGTAGGGTTATAATTGCTATTTGTGTTGACTTATGTATTATTACAATTGTTAAAATATATGAAGTAAAAAGGGAGGATTTTACATCATATTATTTCCTCCAAATAAGTACCTATTACACATTACAGAAACTTTCTTCATAACATATATCTAGTGCATCGACAGAGAGAAAAAACTGACAACCGTTCAATGTCTGTGCTTCAAAGGGTTCTTACCTGCATCCTGCCACAGTGGTATGTGTACCTATAACATAGTATGCTGTGTACATATATAGTGAAATAGTTTTCATGGTAAAACTGGTGAAAATTCTGTCTCTTAAGAACTGAGTGGATAAAGGACAAGAAAGCTACTCTGAGAGATAAAGAAAACTAATGGTGGCTTGATTATCACCACACTTCACATACGGACACAAGAATCCCAGACACTGATGATCTCCCTTTGTGGAGGCAAGCTAAACATAAATTTGAAGTTGGTTTGGCTCCTAAGTGAGTATCATCTCTCTGTTCCACATCACCTCATGGCATATAGCTCAGGTTCAGTTCTCTGGTACTCGAACTCAGCATTCTCTTTGGGACCTGACACAGATTGCCTGGGCTTCTTTTCTTAGGAATAGCCATGAAAACCCACATGACTGCATTTCACTAAGAGAAATGACTGGCCAATTGCAGAGGTGAGACTCGTAAGGACATTAAGAATTTGCTGCTAGAATTTATCTCACAGTATAGAAACTTCCTACGATACTAAACAATCCTCCAAATGTGATTTCACTGGCTGTGGTCTACGTTGTCAATTGATTCAGCTTGCAAGTTGTCTCCTGGTTTCAGCTACTGTTACCCACATTGCATGAATATTCATTCACTCCACAGCTGAGCACTAAGGAAAACTATCTCTGTCACTCCAAAATAAACTTCAAGTTCTGTGGATAATTCATTCCAAGGACTGCTTGCAAAAGGCAACACAAACCAGACAGCTGAAGGCTGGGGTTTCTCTGCCCTACAGAATCCCTCAACAGCAGGCTTTTTATTTTCAAAACATTTCCCCATGCCTGAATATCATAACCCAGCGCCTGTAATGCACTCCTTCAGTTTCATGATATAAAAACACCACCCGGTGGGTTGCAGCACAGCCCTCATGTTTTTTTCAGGCACTTTGAACTAAAAACAAACAAACAAAATGATAACTGGATCTCTGAGACAGGAAGATTGCTGTGTGAGGCTTAAAAGAGATGCTGGGCACTGTACCATGTGGCAGAGATCTGTTCAGCAGTTTCTTCTAGGTATTGCTGTCCCTGAGCACAGTAGGCATAAGCCACTCAACACCGCTTTGCCTGAAGGATCTCCTTCTGGGATGTATATTTATCTATGTAAATATAGCTCCAATGAAATTTTCTGTACTTGAGCAGGAAACACTTTCATGAAGCATTGGCTTCTCAGAAATGTTTGCACATATCGGATATTGACTGTTTTCATGGCAGTATGCAGCCCTTCATCCTGCCCTTCAACACCAAATGCTGAAACCAAAATTGATTAAAGGCAGGGGTTTAGGCATAAAACTGAAAATATACTACTACAGCTGAAGCAAATATGAATTCCATCAATACTCCACTTTTTTATTTTATTATTACATTTTATTTTTGGTTTTCCTACCTAAAATTTCTAAAATTTAATCCATTTTTGAGAGCTACATGACTTGGCATTTAGTTCTAGTTTTCCATCAAAGATATAAAACTTATTGGTAGGGAATATGTTGGAAAATATTTACTGATCACTCCTTGTTGAACTTCTTAGGTGAGTAACTGTAGAACTTATCTGTCCAAATTTAGAGCAAGTATCTACATCTGAGTATTCCATCCCCTTCTGCGTTTACTTATTTCTCTACATTCATTGTAATGGGAGCTGCTGTAACTGATGGATGCAAGGATTCAGTTGTCTAAATAGAAGGGCCAAAAGCCACTGGAGATGTTTTAAGATATCCAAGACATCCTTAAATGGTTTTACAAGAATTAGACCTCTTTTGGATAAGCAGCTTATGTCAAGTGTGATACCTCTCTTTCCTATGCCTAAAATGTCTGTAGACATATTTGTTTAACCAAATGAACCCAAGGTGTAACTGTAGAATCTACAGATATGAAAAACTAGATGGAATTAATTGCACCTTGCATATCATCTCTTTTTATCGGCTGAAGCTCACCACTTCAGCATCAACATAATGCTACTTTGTGCTGCATTTTGGGGTTATTTTCACACTTAAACTTAACATTTCTGACACAAACTGAACCATATAACCAGCATTACAAAGTAAATAAAATTTTGCTCTGCCAAAATATGAGCTCATTTGGGATTTAAAAAAATTGTACTGAATTGTTTTTAATGGATGCATTTTAAGGACTCTGGCCTCATATTTAAAAATGATCTCATACAACTGAGAAGGCGTAAGCTAGTTTCTAACTTGTTGGAATTCTTTAAATTTGCCTTTTCATTACTTTTGGTTTGGTTTCTTCTTGCATAAGGTAAAATGACTGTGGAAGAATTTATGAGAATTATGAGAATCACTGACTCTAATTTATAAAGATAATCAATATCCCTGTGCTCCAAGGCACGCATTAATCACTGGATGCTAGAATTTAGGGGTCCCAATGGACTGATTATTTTAATTTGTCACTATATTTATTGTTTCTCCCACCTCCATAGCATCAGGCAACAGTCACAAGCAGACTCAAATAGCGAATTAGAGACATTAATGTTTTAGCAAAACCTATTCATTTTGGGTTTGAAGTTTCTTTTCTGTTGCACCTTACCTTTACTGTCAAGCTATTGGAATTAATGCAATTAGACTGCACTCAAATTCAGATTTTAGACCCAAAAGAATGACAAAAGTGATAGGAATAAAAACTATTTTACATCATGCAATTTTACTGTCAATGAATGCTGTTTTCTGGGCTAATTCACTGATTTCACTGACAGGGCATTGATAGGGAAGCAGTTATATGTATGTTTATGTAACAACAGGTTGCATAATGAAAAAGTCTTCATTCATTCTAAATTAATAAAGCTGGATCCTCTATTCTTTTATCATGAACCTTGGATCAAACAGAGCTTCACTGAAGGATGAGTTTGAACTATTAAGAAATTCAGCTGAGTCAACATTTATAATTCAGATATGGCAAACATATATGCAATGTTACATAATTCAGTTTTCTTTAAAATTAAAGCTTTAAGATCCCCAAAGTTTCATTGAAAAAATGCTTGAAAATTGTGACATTTCTTTAGCCTCTGTGGATCAACTGTTAATTTCTACTTCATTAAATGAAAACTACACAAAATAAAGGAAATATATATTTTTCAGTAGGTTGATTCCTGACTTAATTCGCAGCAGAAGTATCTCATGTATCTCTCACTATTCACATTTTCAAAAGCAACCTAGTCAAAAAATGGTAAAATAATGTAGGTTCCTTCCCTGTGTACTACTGTTAATGAAATCCAGTGGGAGTTTTTTTGTCTGCTTATTTGTTTGTAACTAGTGCTGAATTGTGAAACATTTAATACTTATAAAGTCACCAAATCACAGAATTGTTGGGATTAGAAAGAAGCTCCACAGGCATCCATTCCAATGACGCTGCTCTTTTCCGTTTCTCTTAAACTGTGCAATGGAGAGGGGAAAAGTTGCATTGCATAATAAAAACACAGATTTCCCGAAGAGTGTGAATACACTGCTATATGTGTACTATACGAAGGGCATATGTTCAAGCATAATCTAGCATATGTTATCCTTTCAGGGACATCCCTTAGGTTTTCCAAGTATAGATGCAATCATAAAAACTGCAGCCTCCAGAAATTAGTCCTTTGCCAGGTGCCCTTGGTAATAGAGTTTCACACATCTTTTCCTTCCCTCATTAAGACTGCGTTATCAACATCACATAAATTTCATGTGAAAGAGTCTTTTTGATGACATTGTATAGTTAGAAACAAAACCTGACAGAAAAATGTCCAGTGAAATGAAGGGAGAAGACATCCCTTAGAAGCTTCATATTGATGAAAGATTGCCAATAAAACAAAAAGGTTTTGGAACTAGTGTGTCATTTTAATTTAGGGAATGAAAATACAAAGTAAGTACTTTGTTGTTGTTATTGTTGTTGTTAAATTAATGCATTATTTTAATTTTAACGACATAAAGTCACTATTGAAAACTTATTACTGTAAATTGCAAGAATCAAATTAATATTATGACCTCCTTCATACTACAAAGATACATATACATTAGTCAGTGTTGGTGTTTATTTGACACGGTAAGGAGATTGTCCTAACTCTTGCTTGCTGCAAATTCCTGAGCTCATTGCTCTGATATCACTGTCCCTTCATTCCACTTAATCATTATGCTATTTTTGTTGCCTTTCCCTAAAACTTTTTCAGATTACTTTGTCAGCTTCATCCAAATTTTTCTTCTACTCCCAAAATGCTATTGCTCTTTACTGTCATCTATAAATTCATGATCAGCATGCCCACATGTCATCTTTTTCCAGGTATCTCACCATTCTAAACTACATTTTCAACTTCATATTCATATTCAACTTTTCATCTATGTCAAATCAGAGTTTTGGTATATTCATCTAGGTTTAATGTATTTCTTTAACCTCTCATAAAGCTTTTGGATAGAACTTCAAGTAGTTATCAGGTTTTTTCTTCACCGGTCATGTGTTAAAAGATCCTGAAACTTCAATTACATATGATTTAAATAATTATTTTTTCTTCTAAGAAAAATTCTGTCCACAACTTCACAGTGCTTCTAAAAGCAACACTCCACATTCTTTCCTATATGAAACACTATCCCATCCTTACTTAAATGTTTCCTCATACTTGAGGCTCATAGGTAATTCTGGTTCCAAAAAGGCTGTATTTTGAGCCTTCCAGAACATCATAAGTGTGTTTCACAGAGAGAAATCCAGTTCTTTCTCCTCTCTAACTGTTTTTCTGGCTTTGTGTCCAATGAGATATCCACAGCAGCTTATTTTGCCCTTTCTGTTTCCCTAGAAACCCCATGGTAGCTCTGTTATATGCTACTCAGCAGACAGGAGATAACACAGCTAGGTGGTTGAGGTTAGACTACTCACACAAACACTTTCTGGTTTGCTTTCAAAGTAGGCCACTGTCAGAGGATATTCCATGTAAAACTCAAAACGTTTAAAGTCCCAGCATGGCCCTGGGTAGGCAAGCACCTACCACTCCAAGGTCATAGCCCAATTTTGTAATATTTTGACAATCTCAGTAGACAAGATCCATGTCAAATGAAAATCTTCCATGACTTTATGATTAACTTGTCAAATCAAAGATTCTTGCTGAATATTGAAAGGAAATTGTATTGTTGCTGCAGTTATTCTGGAGAACACAACAGGTCAGCTCTCAAGGCTGCCAGTACCATTATCTCTCACAGACCTTAAATATCTTTAGAACATGTTAAAAAGCATTAGAAATACTCTGCAGCTGTTATAATGAGATACTGTAATAATAATCACAATGTTCAATGAAATTCTTTTACCAATTATTTTTTTCTAAACCAGAGCAGGACAATATTTTAAATTGCAGCCACTTACTGAGTTTCAGAGCTCATGCTGGGGACAGGTATGTGACATTTGTCAGCTTTGCTTTATATAGGCTTATGCAAATTATAACTTTTCTTCAGAAAAGAAATATAATCTGAATCTCCAGCGAGACTTCTGAGTTTTACCATTTTCCAGTCAAAATATTATTTCTAGTATTATTTTGTTACTAAATTACACATTTATCAGAGATAATTTGAAATACTTGGGAAACTTAAATGCCTTTTCTATAACATAATTCCAGCTTCAGGCATGTGGGGAGACTAAAACCAAATAAGTTTGCTTTATTTTTGGCCTGTTCTGCTACAATAGCTCTCATTGCAAGTATGTCATGAACTGTGAAAATTAAATTCATTTAGAGAAAAGGATCACTTCTGTTATTGATAATGATTTATGAAAGGTGGCATATATGTTTAAATCCTGATGCATCTTGAACAACAGAACCTACTTATTTAAATAGAAAGTGTAGCCTAGGTTTAGGAATTAAATTCATAGTTATACTTATGTAGTAAGGTTTGGAATAGGCCTATGGGGATGAATAGGATAAAGGTTTGCTATATGTTTACGCTACAATCCTAACATTGAACATCAGAGAGTATGTTAAATTATTTATGACATTTTATTGATCAAAGAAAAATACATTGATGTGTTTGAACACTTTTTTAAAACACTGTTTTCTGTTTTCATGGGAACTTCTGAAGTCTATAGTTTTCATTCGAGGGAGGAAAGAATAGAAAAAAAATCCATCAAAAGAAATCTCTGTTTTCCATAATATTGTAAATTAAATCTGACTCTCCAGTCAGTAATTAATATCTAGTGACAATGCCTTCAGATTCAGAACACATACTCTAACTGAAACTGGTTATTTCTTCAACTGCAAGACCTAGGAGCTATATTTCATTTTTATGATAATTTGCTTTTATAAGTGATATCCTGGATAAGGACCCATCTTGCACTACTGAGATAATGTATCTGTAAATACACTGGGAAAAATCTACTTTGTTAGACCTATAGCACTCAGTGAACTGCTTTGTTTTATAGGTAAGAACTGAATTTTTCACTGTCTGTTGAAATTAGTCTTTTTAAATATGAGAAAAGCTGACTGAAACCCTGGAGAAATGATATAAACCACTTTTTTACTTTGTTTTGCTGTTACTCTACTTATAAAATTTTTTTCATTCCCTGAAAAAAACCACCTTGATATACCTTGATATTGACGATCTACCCTCCATACATTCAGTGAAGTGTTGAGTGAGGTTACCGAGTCTGCACGATGAAGAAAGGTTGTATTCCCTCCTCCCCAACATCTGCTGTCACTCTTCCTTCATTTGTCCACTTGCATTGTACTTATGGAGCTAATTTTCATAATTCCAGGAGGATAATTGGATTGATAAATCCACATAAAATAGCGGTATATTCTACTTAGTACAGTAGCACAGAAGACTATGGTTTTTTTCAGACAACATCTAGCAGGTTTTTTCAGACATGTTTGACTTAAGCTGACTCTTCCCTTAACGCTTTTTTTCAAAGCTGCAAGAAGGATATTTGAGTACATAGAGCATAAGTTCACAAAAGCATCTTTCAAGTTGCTTTTAGAGAAAAGTGTACTTTTAACACAAGCGCCAAAAAAAGTTGTTCTTTTTAAAAATTACTATCCTCTGCAGCTTCTGTTAAACCATCTTAACAAAGAAGATAACACCATGACTAAAATATTTATACTTCATCATAGTCCCTTTGAATAATAAAAAAAAAAAAAAAAAAAGAAAGGTTCACTACTTTATTCATCTTTCCTAATGATACAGAGAGGAAAGAAGTACCTAAACAATGAATACTAATGCAGAAACTCAGACTGTAAAATCAATATGTCAGCTCAGTAGAGCTGAGCTTCTTTCTAACGCTGCTGTTCCAGCAGTAGAGTTTACCTTCTGAATTATATATGTATTGACCTAATTACATAAATATTGACTTTGCTTTATATGAAGCCTTTTTCAGTCTCAGTGTAATTACAATGTCAATATTTGTTGTATGTAATAACACTGAATTTACACTTGTTAATTTTGATTGATAGTGGCATGCCACAAGTTATTTTATGGAATAAGACAGTTAGTGTAGAAGCATGCATAGCAGATACAAGCAGCTGACAATGCTAGCAAATTTCAGTGTGTCTCCAAGATCTTCTGTTTTCAGTGTTTAACCAGGCAGAGGAAATATAATGGGTGATTGTACCCTTGTTCCATAAAAAGTACTGTTTTGAGGTGGAGAAATGTTTACCCTGGTCCAAAAAAAAACCACAAACATTCAGCTGGGAACTCAGTGAAAGAGTTCCTGTTTAAAGTTTGCCTTAAAATTTTGCCTTACAATGTTGTAAATTCTGTTTAAATTGTGCCAAAATGGAAGTTTTATATAGCAACAACTGTATTTTTCTGCATATCTTTCATCAGCTGAAAATTATTTTGGAATATTTTTGGGACCCAGACACAAACAATTTCCATTACATTATTTCTCTTTTTCTTCAAATCCTAGAAAGATGTGAGCAGTAAACTTTTAGATACTCTTGGGACTTGCAAAACTGTTCACTTGTTTGCAAATGTTTGCTGAGATATATTTCTACAAGAACAATTTTGTTCAGAGCTGCCAGACCTCTGAACTGCTTTCAGTGATGAATAGCCATATAGTGTAGTGCATGTTTCTAGATGCAATTATAAAGAATTTAAATTTGGCAGTTGCATGAGAATTAGAAGCCACACTGTGACAGTCTGTGTGCTGAGGATATTTAAATTTGTTCTAGCTATAATACGTTGCCAGTAGTGACAAGGCATGCATCATTCTGTATTTTCTTGTTTGTCTCAGCAGGGATGCCAGACAAGACGAACCTCAGTGACGTAAGGCAAATCCATCAAGTCAACGATGGCAGCACTTTAGACACAACTGGAGCAGGATGTAAAACAATGGCCGATTATATAACGTTTATGCTGATTAGTTTGGTAATGCTATTTCTCAGTCTTTGCTTAGCTCTGGCTTGATAAACTTATCTCATTGTCATCTGTTTATCCTCACTCACAAGCCTGGAATAAGGGATCTGGTGAATATAGCAATATTTATGATATCTTGTATAACATCAGCCTCTGATCTTAGGCCTAAATATTAACAAAGTTTTTTGTGTAATAAATTTAACCTGTGGGTTTTTAAAACACCTGTACAGTCACACAAATTCATATTTTCTTTTATAAGATTTTATGTTAAAAATAAGTTGTCTATGTTAGTTTTTTTTTTTTAAAGCAATTTGTAAAAAAGAGATCACAGTATCACTGAGTCAGGGAAAGGGCCCCAGGAGATCACCTCGATGAACCCTATGCTCTGAGCAGACTCACTTGGAGCAAGTTACCCAGGGCCAAGTCCAGGTGGTATTTGAATGTCTCCAAGGGTGGAGACTCTAGAGAATCCCTGGGCTAACTCTTCTGGGTTTTGAGCATTCCTAGCAGAATATTTTTTTCTTACATTTAAATGTTGTCTATTTTATTTCAGTTTGTGCCTATTGCCCATTGTGCCCATGGTGTCCTGTCACTGGGCAACACTGAAAAGAGTTTGTCTCCATTGTGTTTACTCCCCTTATTTATTTACAGTATTTATACACTTTAATAAGATCCCTCCCTTCATCTTCTCTTCTCCATGCCAAATAGACCAAGCTGTCTCTGCCTCTCCTTGTATAAGATTTGTTGCCATACCTTAAAAATCTTCATGGCCCTTTGCAGGACTCCATCCTCTATGTCCATGTCTCTCTTGCCCTTGTCCTTGGGAGACAAGACCTGGACACAGCACTGGAGATGTGGTCTCAGAACAGAGGGGAAGGATCACCTCCTTTGATCTGCCGACAACATTTTTCCTAATTCAGCCCTGGAGGTAGTTGGTTGTCTTTGCTGCCAGGGTACACTGTGGGCTCGTGTTCAACTTGGTGTCCATTAGGACCTCAAGGTCCTTCTCTGCAAATTGGTTTCTACCCAGCATGCATCAGCCTTTACTGTTGCATGGGATTATTCCTCCCCAGGTGGAGGACTTGGCATTTCCCTTTCCTGAACTTTCTGAGGTTTCTATCAAGCCATTTCTTCAGTCTGCAGAATCCCTCTGAATCAGTAATTCTTTTTCATAGTTCAGAAAAAACACATATTACATACTATATATGTATTTGAACATACATATATAAGCCCATTTTGTCTAGGGATAACAGCAAGGTTAAGATTCAGTGCTGGATTAAAGTATCTTTATATGTCTACATATAGATATTTACATATTTGCTCTGTATCTCTAAACCGTAACTGTAGTAATTGGATTCAATTGCTAAAATGCCAACAAGTACCAATTGCGAAGCTGAAAAAAAACCTACCTGGTGTCCACTACTGGTCTGATTGGTTTCAGGTCTTTGGGCAAGTGGCCAGAGCCCTTTGTCAACACAGTCAGTGAAGCTCAGTACATTATTCAGCTCCTGTGAACATGGACACCTAAAAAGGCAACTCAGTTGCCCAAAAATAAATGACTGGTGCCACCTAAGATTTCTTGGAGTACCCAAAACATCCTCATGGGACTGGCATACACAGTGCAGGATTTATTGGAAGTTCCAGATTTCCTTAAATGGGAGTCATGGGGAGTGGCAGCTTGTAGCTAAGTGGGACATCTTCCATTAACTCAAATAGATGTAGACATTCACATGTGGGTCCATGAATCATAGATCATCAGTGTTATTGGTAGCTTAGATACCTAGCTGCAGTGGTGACACATGAATGCAAATCTGAATCATAGGAATTCCAGCTCAAGTTCTTATGCTTCATAAGATGAGCCAAGCTCATGTGTTCCACAGTATTAATGGCACATTATATATTACTGTTATAAGAATTTATTATTCTGCCATGAGTAATTCTTGCATAATTTTAACCAGAATATGTTTAAGAATATTTTGTACTTATTTCTCCTTTATAGTCCTTTCCAAGAGGAAAAAAATAAACTGCACAGGATTGTATGCATTCATACTGTACCTAGAACTCTTCCTAGACTGAAAAAGTTACTTTTGTATGAGACTAATATAAAGAAACATATATAAATATTTTTATTTCCAAACATGTGTTAGTCATTAATGTGCACAGTATAACATACAGTATAACATACAGGTAACCAGACAAAATTTAGACAAAAAATTTAGAAAATAAGTATACATTCCTATGAGCAATTCCATGCCCAGATAAACACCATTAATAGGTGTGTGCCAGTGTGTACACTTTGCTTGACCTCTTTTTTTCTTTTGCACGTTTTATAAATCAGTCTTTCAAAATCACTAGCCTTTTTCACTCAGCATACGTGAAATTATGACATTGGTAATTCAGGGGAATAAAATGCGATTTCTTTCTTTTCCTTTTTATGTCAACCACATTGGTAATCAATCTAGTTCAGCAACTTTTTTTTGACCAATGAACAGTATCAGTCCTCTGTCCTTCACGTTGCAGGCAATGATGAGGGAAGAACCAGGAAGCCAGCATATAAAATCAAGCTCACTAGGGATAAGCCTGGGGGTGGCACACGCAGTGCTTGAGGGATGATGTGCTAGCAAAATCCTTCAGTCTTCCATCTCAGCAGAGGTAGGGGATGGAGATCCGTGCAGCAGCAAAGACACAAGTGTTATTGGTGTGTTAGAAACCATGTAAGTGTGTGAGAATGATCATGCAGAAATTAGGGCTTCTCCTCCCAAAAAACAGCAGGATCAATAGCCTAACTGAAGTGCATCACACAGTTCACATAGCATGGGTAACAAAGAGGAGTAGCTGGAAGCCATTGTGCATCAGGAAAACTATAGAATAGCTGCCATCGCTGAAACATGGTGGGAGGTCTCACAGAACTGCAGTGCTGTGGTGGATGGCTGTAAACTCTTCAGAAGGTATAGGCAAGGAAGGAGAGACATTAGGGTAGTCCTGTATATTAAGAAGTGTTTTGATTCTCTAGAGCTTGAAAACTGTATCAACAGAGTTAAGTATTTGTGGGTAAGAATTAGGGGGAAAGTCAAGAGGGCAGATATCCTGGTGGGAGTCTATTACAGACCCCCCAACCAAGATGAAGAGGCAAACAAAATATTCTAACAAAGCAGGGAGAAGTCTCTCAATCACTACCACCTTTTCTTGTGGGGGACTTCAACTTACCATATGTCTCCTGGAAATAAAACACAGCAGGAGGTTCCTGAAGTGTGTAGAAGTGAACTACCTGTCACAGCTGGTGACTGAGCTAAAGACGGAAGGCACTCTGCTGGACTTGTTTGTGAACAGAGAAGGACTGGTGCGTGATGCCGTGTTTGAAGACAATCTTGGGCAAAGTAATCACAAAATGAGTTTTCTCCTCTTGAAGAAGTAAGGAGGGCGGTCAGTAGAACTGCTGTCTTGGACTTCTGCAGGGCAGGTTTTGGCCTTTTTAGGAGGTTGGCTGAGAGAGTCCCTTGGGAGGCAGTCCTGAGGGGCAAAGGAGTCCAGGAAAGCTGTGCATACCTCAAGAAGGAAAACTTAAAGGCATAGGAGCAGTCATCCCCACATGCTGAAAGGTGAGCCAGTGCAGAAGAAGACCTTACTAAAGTGAGTTTATTAAGGAAGGCAGCTTAACTAAGAAAGTTTCTGCTGCTTAGTATTATAAAAGCTTAATGGCTATTTAAAAGTGTTTCCTTCAGTGATACCTTTGTCTTAAGATATGAATGTCTAAAGTTAAGATTATGTCAGCATTCACATAGGTCATTTTAGTATCAAGAAATTTCCCCAGAAACTTACAATATTTACAGGAAACTGGAATACAGAAACTGTCAAATGATACTAAGTTGGGCAGGAATATTGATCTGCTGGAGGGTAGGAAGGCTCCGCAGAGGGACTGGGACAGGCTGAATCAATGGGCCCAGGCAAGTGGTATGAGGTTCAACAGGACCAAGTGCCAAGTCCTGTGCTTGGGTCACAATAATCCCATGCAGCACTACAGGAAAGAGGGTCTGGAAAGCTGCCCAGTGGAAAAAACATTAGGGGTGCTGGTCGAAAGCTGCTGAACTTGAGCCAGCGGTGTGTCCAGGTGGCCAAGAAGGCCAATGGCGTCCTGGATTATATCAGAAATAGTCTGGCCAGCAGGACCAGGGAAGTGGTCATCCCCCCACACACTCAGCCCTGGCGAGGCTTCATCCTAAATCCTGTGTTCAGTTTTTGGCTCTTCACCACAAGAAAGACATTAAGGTGCTGGAGCAAGTCCAGAGAAGGGCAATGGAGCTACTGAAGGATCTAGGGAGTAAGTCCTATGAAGAGTGGTTGAGGGAGCTGGGACTGTTTAGCCTGGAGGAAAGGAAGCTTAGGAGCAACCTTATCACTCTCTACAACTACCTGAAAGGAAGTTGTAGCAGGTGGGGATCGGCCTTTCCTCAACAGCAACTAGAAACATGATGAGAGGATGTAGCCTCAAGCTGTGCCAGGGGAGATTTAGGTTGGACATCAGAAGGAATTTCATCATGTGAATCATTGTTAAACATTGGAATGGATTGCCCAGGGAGGTGATGGAGTCACTATCCCTGTAGATATTTGAAAAGGCATGCAAATGTGGTGCTTAGGGATATGGTTTAGTGGTGGACTTGGCAGTTCTGGGTAAACAGCTGGACTCAAGGATCTTAAGCTTCTTTTCCAGCCTAAATGGTTCTATGATTCTTGACTGTCCATTTCTACTTTCTTTAGGTGTAACTGTGTTTTCAAATGTGCTTGTATCTCCTGGGGAAAAGGTACTGAAGTACTTATTCTCATAACTAATATCCTAGCACTTTAAATAAACATTTCAAGGTGACAGCTTTCCTTTGTAACTGGTGAAAGAGAATGAAACCCATTTATTTCATTGGGAAGCAAATATCATTATTCTTTTCATGATTAATAAAGTATGACGCATTACGACAGCCATATAAAAGGTTATCTTTTTGTTTCTCTCTTTCTATAGATAGATGCACTTATACCTCGTTTATGTTTCTGTACCTGTATATTTATATGTTTAGTAAAATAATATTCTTGTTCATATTATAACAGGATTAAGATTAAATTATTGAAGATTTTAAATTAACATAAATATTTCCATAGCATCCTCTCATGATAACGAATTAAAATATGTGTTTGAAGCCATCTCTATTTATTTTTTTAAAAATTCAGTTCTACTCTGAAATAACTGTGTAAACATTAATCTTACTCAGAAAATTATGTGGTTTTTATGTGCTGAGTCATAACTGACTATAATAGGAATTAAAATAAAAGTTGTTTTTAACTATATTACAATAAGAAAACCTTGTGTGACTCTCGTAAAACTCTGATTTTCTTCTTGAAAATCTTAGCAAAGTATTAATTAAGTTCTAACTCTTCATTCTTTTTTCCTGGTGATACATGAACAAATGTTGCCAGACAAAATGTGTGTATCTTGCTTTAGAAACTTTTCTTTTGCTTTATTTTGGTACTTTTTAATGTGAAATGCTAAAGACAATATACCTGCTACCCCATGAAGCTCTTTTCCAGTTCACATTGAAGAGGAAGCTCACGCTGAGCTTCTGTGGTTGGGAGGACTCGGTCGATGCATCTCATCACCCCTCACAGTGAAGAGGGCTGTGCTAAGATCACCTGCTGTGCATGCCTAATTTAGGTGTCACAGCAAAGTCTCTCCAGGTTTGTCAAGCGGTCTAAATCAATTGTTAGTCTCTTGAATGTAAGTCACATAGGGGTCTTTCTCAGTGGCAGTTTCTGATTTTCTTGCTTCTCTCAATGTCACTCTGTTTCCCATTTCTGCTGGTTCAACAGGGTCCTGCAGTGAAACTGGTCGGGGTGTTTCTGACCCAAAGGATCTCCTCAGTCAAGTTCACTTTGCGTCTTCAAAGACAATGCCACTGGTACAATGGATGATATGGCCATAGTGCTCATGGAAGTTTAGTCACACATTTATAGCAGGTGAACACGTGAGGGACAACAAAACATCTGAATAGCATAAACTCATAAGGCAAAGTTGTTTTCATAATTGCACCTGGTGCAAATATTCATACTTCATTACCTAAAGAAGGATACAACCATTAAAAAAAATCATAATAAAGTCTGAATTTATTCATACATATGCCACCCATGAATGTGTATAATGGATCTCTTTTGCTGATGGGCAAAAACACACTGCCCAATACTTACCTCAGTATACCTTATCCTGAGTTGTTTCCCTTCCTTTGTCCTTTGTATCTGTCTTTAGGATACTGGTAGTGTATAAAATGTGCTTTCCTGTTTACTTTTAGTTCACTTTATTTATATCTATAACTAACATATTTGTGCTAGCTTTTAAAAATAATTTTCATATCTGTTCATGTTCCTGGTTTTTGGCAGACAGAACTGTTCATGAAACCTGTGTCTTTCACCTTTATATAAAAAAAAAAAAAAAAACGCAAAAAACCCCATAACAAAACCACAAATAAAAACCACAAACAAACAAAAAAAAAAGCACAAAAAACCCCACACATAAAAAAAACGCAGAGGTTTGTCAACTGAAGCAACCTTCAGAAAGGTAAAAAGCAATGTGATCCTGAAGCATAAAAGTTACTTGTCGTGTATATCTTTATTAAGATATTAAACATATGGTATTTTGGGTGTCCAAGAAATGGTGGACTGGAAATTAGTGCATGGGTCAGGTCCTTCTTTTAGACATTTGTGATACTAGTGAATTCCTTGGATATAACTTAAAGCATAGCTTGACATGGTATTATTTACATGCAAAATTGAATTGATACACTTAATACAATAAGATTGTTTTCAGAAAAGCATCACAAAATTACAGGCAACAGGAACTTGTATTTCTTTCTTCTGGACTGGTTTTATGTACACCATAACAAATAAAAAATAATTTAGAAAATGAAGATTTTTATATTAAGAGCTCTTACATCTATGATGCTAAGGAAAAAATAAGAAATATGTAACTTGGTAATAAAAAGTTCAGCATTTTAGTAATCTAAACAGAAAGGATAAGAGGAAACTACTTCTGCTTAAATATGTAATTAGACTTGCACATTAATATGTGGTTGAAATAAGTATTTTGAAATAGTGTCTTAATTTCTTGGTTCAATCTTTTGCCCTGAAAATCCTGTTTCTCTGTATCATTTTATAGCCACTGAGGACAGCTGTTGACAATGGAATTTCTGTGAGAAATGTTGAGGTATAATCCAGGTAAGCAAAAAAGTTTCTACACTGTGCCACATTATTTACAGTGATCTATGAAAAAAAAAAAAAACAAACCAAAATATTGGTTTTATGGAAGACCATAAGTATGCAGGTAATTACAAATCCTAGAAAACACTGCAAACTTCCTGATTAATAAAAAACATAAAGTGGTTTAGACCTATCTGTTTCTTTAAGCAAAGGGGAAAATTAGTCTAAACTCACACCTCTAGAACTTAAACTCTCACTACCTGAGCCTTTTCTGCACTCTGGAATAGTCCAGTTGCTGAAACATGGGGGCCTAATTTTATAATTAGTTTTTTGTTTATGAATAAAGAGAAAATGCACCATACACAGAAAGTTAAGAATTTACCGCTAGTAGAATTCAAGAATAATTATTAGTCTAGATTTATTTCCAAAAAAAGGAAAGCACAGTGACTTTATTAAAATATTTCTACACTAAAAAAGTTTCAATTAGAGTAACAATGCAAATAAATTTTAATACATAAACTACATAGTTTCTTTTATGTAGTTTTATACTCAGCCTTCCACTGTTTGTATGGGTCCTAAAACTGGCAATTTCAGACTGCAGAAGAGGCATTATACAGAGTTGTCAGCATCTGGGGTCCCTCAAAGGGAGGAATATGACATTGCTGCTTTATTCTTCCTTACCTTAGGATTCACTTTATATAATTTTATATGCTTGCTAACATGTTTCCATACCTTTGCTTTTCCTTCATTCACCTGTTGCTACAGATCACATCTGAATTTACTATATATGGTGGCATTTACATGTGTTAGATACTGCCTCTTGGTTCTCTTTGTTACCCTTAAAACCAGTTTTGCCCTACTCCAGATCTGCATTTCTTTATCAGCCATGGGTCTGTTGTTTAGAGCCATGGGGTCCCCAAATACCAACTCCATGCCTTGTTTTTTAGAATCCCGTGCCTGTGCTCCTCTCCACCACACCGTGTCTGCACTTCTCTGCTCTTGCTCTGTCTGTATTTCTCTACATAACATCGTCTTGGAGTCATAAATATCTCATTATACATGGAATAACTGCTTGTTATTGCTATCTGTATAAAACTATGGTTGTCTCATGCAAAGATAAATGAAAGTAAACCCAATTTGCCATAGTCATCTGACCAATCAGAAAAAAAACTCTTGTCACAGCTAAACTGAGCAAAACAAAGCTTCAGGCAAGTAAAGAGACATTCAGACAGCAAGTCTGACCAGTGCCAGCCCAGAGAGCTTGAAAACTGAGTACAAACCAATACTGGTCAGTTACTATCCATGGCAACGCCATGTCACAAGGCTACACAGTTACACCAGGATAGTCTGAGACACCTGCCCGTCTGGTGTGTTGCAGAGGCAGTGCCCTTCTCAGCTCTGTCGTTCACTATTTCTGCCAGCTCCTGGCAGATGCCTGAGGCCGTCTCAAAAGGTACAAACAGCCTGAGTGTGAACTGAGCCATCAGGATCAATGGGTCACCTTGAAAGCGTGATCCCTCTCATCCTGAGAAAGGTATCTGGGGTCACGCAGGTCTCTTCTGGCAAAGAAGAAATTAGTTCAAGGATAACTGGTATTTGAGATGTGGAGTTACAAGAGATAAAATTTACTTTTAGTATGAGATTCAATCCAGTAAGTTCTTCCAGTTTCTCTTCCTGTAAGGAGAACAATTTGTAAAGTGTTACCTCTCTTCATTAGCTAGCTGCCTGGGGCATTTGGATACGTACCCTAGCAGGACTGGTCCTCTACATCATCTCATACTTGGCATGATCTGGATCTACTGTATAGTCTTCTATAGGCCTAAACTATGTAACCTGTAGCCTTGAAACTGCGTAAAAACATATTTTTGATTTTGTGGAGAAATCCAGGGAGAGGCACTCTCCATTTGTTTCTGGAAAATTACTGGAATTTCAAATCATATTATATAAGAGTTTATAAACCCATAAACATACTTTCTAATCTGAGCAATGATCAGTCCTGTTTCAAATGTAGATAATGTAATAACAAAGAAAATAGACCATGTCGCATTCTGTGGTTTACCAAGAAAATGCAAATGATTGTGCTTATGTATACTAAGATTTTATCTTCATTTTTTCTTAATGTAATACAAAAGCTTGAAGCCAAATGTACTGATTGACACTCAATAAAATCAAAGCAGAAAACCCAGCTAAACAAAAATAAATAAAAAAAATAAAATTAAAAAAAAAAAATCAAAAGAGGAAGAACATGACATTAGTCCAATAGTTAAAAATCTGTGATGGAAGCCCTGAAAAATTTCATTCCTGTTCCCTAAGTGGCTTATGCATTTTAAATGTAATTTTTCCCAGATAAAATCCTCACACAGTCCAGAGAGAAGACGATAAGATTTCAGACCCTCTGTGAGCAAATTCACTGTCTCTGAGCTCTGATGGTGGAGCAGCTTTTGTGTTATTGCCTCTAAAAGCTATTGTTGTCCCCTTAGAAGGTATCATGTCTGGGCCTGAGTTGCCACAGCACAAAACCTAGCAATTTGCAGAAACACAAATTGCTGTGGCAAGGACAAATACTCATATCACTGCTGAAAAGACAGAAATCTCCAGGAGAGAAGAGCCAAGACCAGTAATAGCTTTCCTGGACCTAGTGGAAACTCTCCTTTAATGGGAATCAGTTCTGAGTGTTGAAACTCTAGCCAAGTACTACTTTCAGCAGAAATTAGAAAAGGAAAGTTGTTTTCCAGCTTACATTAATATATATAAGTTTGCCTCTGTGCATGAACAGGAATGTGCTAATATATCAAATAAGGATCATGAGCTCTATCTTTCCTTTTCTTTTTGTTGTTGTTGTTTTGTTTTTGTTTTAACAAACGTTTTCCTTTAAGACCTAAGAGGGTTTTGGAAGACCATCCTTCTGTTTTAAAAACAAAAGGCAACATAGAACCGATTGAACACTCAGGAAAGAAAGATGACATAAACATTTACTTTTGCACTTTCATTTCTAAGGCAATAAGCATGCTTCATAGATATCTCAATCAGAAGTCCATGCACCAGTCTGTAACAAGAAACACTGGTTATCTGTGTATGGAAACATCTGGATTCTAAGACCATAATTTGACTCTGAAAAAGATCCAGTGTTGTCAGTATCCATTGTTCTTGCTGGTTTTTTAAATAAACTTAAAGAACAGTGGGCCAAAGTAGTAATTAACATGCAAAACAATATTACCCTCAACGTTTTCTAAATCCCTGCACAATATGAACTCTGTCTAGTTCTCTGGCAATACAGATGAAAGCACAGATATATAGCCACAAACTAGTATGCATGTAGTTCATACCCACAATTGCATAAGCTTTTTGTTCTCTCTCTCAGATTATAACCCCATTGCTCCTTTTGCATGCGAATTTTATTTATTATTCTAAATAATTGTAAGTTTTAGCATTTGTTTTACAATTCAGCTGTGGAATTGCAGAGTGGGTCTTCTTTGTAGGCTTGTTCATGGTCTTCTTATAGGGAATACAAATGTTATTCAGGTCTGTAGAGCCTACTTCAAAAATTTATGCTTAAAAATTTATTACTACGAGGGAAGCCAATCACTACATCAGATACAGGATATTAACAGTAGTATGCAAAATTCAGCCTTTGCTTCCAGACAGACAATTTATTTAGTATCAGTTGGTAATTTTAACGGACTTCAGACCAGAAATGAGAAGAATTATCTAAATTCATAGAACTGTGAATTTGTTTTGCATGTTTCCTGATGAGGCAAATGGGAAAAACAATAAAATCCCAAACCCAAACTTGGGTTTTTTTCCGATAGGCCTGGATATGTTTAGGGAATTAATTAGGTTTGTATTTCTTGAGCTAGTGGGGAACACACTTGATGAATAAAGATGTCTCTCCCATTCACAACTGCTCACAACTGCTTTTCACTTCATGCTCCAGCATCCATCCTGCAATTTCTGATTCTCCTACAATGACTGTCATAGTATATTTTATTGCTCATAAGTGCTTAGAAACCCCATAATTAAATAGGTATCGAACCCTTGAGGAAAAATCAAGTAAAGCTGAGGAATTCCAATGAGTTCAGACACTTTTCAGTCTCAGAAGGAAAATAACATTTATTCATTCATTGCTAAGTGGTTAGATAGGTTACACTCTCTTTATATCCATCATACATATTTTGTAAGCAATAATGGTTGGCATTTCTGTTTCTATACACTATCTTCTTTATAACAGTCACCTTTTCCACTTCCATTCCACTTTCATTTATTAGGGTGATAACATACCTTATCAGAGACCCTAGCCTCTTCTCCCATCAGAGACCCTAAAACAGAAGAACAAATTTACATCTGTAATATGGTAACCATTTCCAGGGAAGTAGTCACAGGAGCTGGATAAGCCAAGGAACTGATAAAGTTCTGATTATGAGATGTGTCAGTTTTAGATTGGTTGTGCAATTTTAGGCAAATAAGCAGCACTACCATTTGCTTTATTCGATGGATTTTTGCTGGACTACATTGAAGAACTCCGCAGTTTTAGGCATTCTGTGACTAGTACGTTATCTGATTGGCAATTTCAGCAAAGAAGCTGAGGTTTGAACAAACAGAAGCTGAACTGCACCAACCTCTATCAGTGATTCTTCCAAAATGGAGCTGAAGACAAGTCTTTGACAGGGTAATGTCAGGAAGCCTGCAGTGCTGCTGCGGGAGTTGTTTGTTCAGTGTCTAGATAAAAGACATTAGATTCTTGCACCGTCACTCCAACACATTTCAGAAATACAAAAATGGTTTGTAGAAAAGACCCATAAAGCTGTCAAATGCTAAGGCAAAATTAAATTTACATTTCATGAAGGTTAATAATTAAAATTTCTCAAACATTGCTAGATGGTTTAAATAAAATGCTCTTGAGGATTTGTAAGCTACAACACATTGTATTGAAATGGCTTTACATCAGATCTTGACACTGGCTTTTCACCAAATTATATCTTTGCTATATGATATATGTGCATGAAGAATCTCTCAGATTGTGAGGTTAAAAACAAAACTTTTGCTTGCAGACCTAGCTCTGCCCTTTATTTTTCTCCCCTTCAGGCTGTATCTCATTTATTCAAAAAGCTTCAAAACAATGAGTCTCTGAATGAAACTGAACTTGCCAAATTCAAATATCCCATTTAATGTTGCCACACAAGTACATTGTGAGATCTTATATACCCTTTTTCATAACAAGAATCAACTCAAAATAGTGCAGGGTAACAAATTGCCAGTCTCAGAACTGTTGTAGATAAAAACTCCTGTAAGTATCCATCTTATCACCTCTAAGGAAAGAAGCTATCAAACGTTTGCACCTTGATGCCACACAGGTACATGGCCCAGGTTTACGTGACAAAAAAAATTATTTAATAAATTACTCTAATCAAGCATACAGGAGGCCACAATGAATGTTATGGCAGATTTTTTTTCCAAGATTCAAAACAGTTGTACCCATTACTTGCAATGCCTTTAATAAAGACCTACTAATTTCGGGAAGTCTGAAGTAACTAAAATGTTATGTGTGGAGTCTGGGATTTTACTGAAATGATTAAGTGATCTTTTCTCTGCGGTGATCACTGACAGGACCCAGGGGAATAGCCTGAAGTTGTGTAAGGGGTGGTTAGATTGGATATTAGAAAAAGATTCTTCACACAGAGGGTGGCTGGGTGCTGGAACAGGCTCCCCAGGGCCATGGTCACAGCACCAATTCTGCCAGAGTTCAAGAAGGGTTTGCATGATACTCTTGGGTACATGGTGTGGCTCTTGGGGGTGATCCTGTGCAGGGTCAGGAGTTGGACTTGATGATCTTTGTGGGCCCCTTCCTACTCAGCATATTCTGTGTGACTCTATGTGAAGTCTTTAGACACAAGTATGTAATACTTGGTGGTTTCTCCCATGAAAAGATTGGAAGGTTATTAACTGTGCATGTGTGGTGGAGATTATATTTAATCCTGAGCACTGTGTGCGTTTAATCAGTACTGAGGGTTTGTACAAAACCCCCTGCTCTGTTTTATATTTCATGTTTTAATTAAAACTTTGAAAGTATGCTAAAGTTTCTTTCTACCTTTGAATGTTAATTTACTTTTGTGTTAGGGCACTGTGAATAAGTGACCATTTTAGAATATCAGAATTTTCACCTACCCCGAACTACAACTAAATGGTTTTTGAGAAATAAAAGTAAGTTTTAAAAACCTATTCCACTACTTCCTTTGAAAATAACTTCAAAAATAACTTAATAATATGATCAATTGAAAGAGTTTCTGTCTTCCAGGCCTAGACTTTATTACACTAAATCTTTCTAAATATTATTAAACTGGACTTCCTCCAATGCACGAGGTGCAGCCCAACTCACTCTGAAGCTTCTGTCTGTTCTATCAGCAGTGTATACAAACTGTCAAAGGAATATAACTTTTCACTGGCATGCCTGAAAAAATGAATGAGAAGATGCATAGTTACAGAAAATAAGTGTCATATCAAATTATAGCTTTTTTTTTTCCTGTCTTCTTTTCTCAAAGAGGGAGTAATAGAGGGAATAATAACTAACAGTGAAGTTAAGAAGACTGATAATTTTGGGTTCCAAGGTGAAAAAAAAAAAATCTTAGCCTTTACCATTAAAGAGACACTTCTTTCTATGATAATAAGCTCAAAAATAAAAAGATCAGGAAGGGAGAATTGTGTAAGAGGTTTTAGTTTTTCTGGCTAATCTTCATTGTAAAAAAAAAAAAATGTAAAAAAAAAAAAAAAAAAAAAAAAAAAAAAAAAAAAAAAAAAAAAAAAAAAAAAAAAAAAAAAAAAAAAAAAAAAAAAAAAAAAAAAAAAAAAAAAAAAAAAAAAAAAAAAAAAAAAAAAAAAAAAAAAAAAAAAAAAAAAAAAAAAAAAAAAAAAAAAAAAAAAAAAAGAACTGGCACGTCACATTCCCAAGTAAATCCCGAAAACTATACCAGAAGAGGTGAGTATGGTCTAGATATTCTTCTAATGTTCTATTCTTCTAATGTTTAGACATTCTTCTAATGTATTCATCTAATGTATTCTTCTAATGTATTCCAGTTGCTAAACCTTATTTAAAAGTTGCAATCATAATACAGAAGAAATTATCTAATAAATGTAAGACAGATACCAATATTCTATTAAACCATTAAGATCCCACTTTTTGCACTTCTGCAAGTGCTGAAAGCTGTAAGTTCACACATAAAGAAAATAATTATTTATTCTGAATAACATTTCTACACCAAAACTATACAAAAAAAGATTGCACCATTTAAGATCAAATTACATATGCTGTCATTGATTCTAGAAGTGACAGCAGACCCTGCTTCCATTGCAGGAAACTTTTAGTGTAGAGATTCAAGCTTTTGTTACCTATTCTGTCAAAAAATACCAGGAAGAAAACAAACCTTACTAAATTATATGAGATTTTCATCAAAAAAATAAATATCTTGGGGAAAAAAGTGCTATTCAATGCATAAAAAATTGTGTAAAAATTATGTAAAAAATAAAAAACAAAAATAACCCAGAACAAAACCACGACAGTTATTCACAAAAACTTTGAGAAATCAATTCTAAAAGGAAATCCAAAATATATCAGAAAGATGGTTTGGACTTTTCTTTTTTCCTTGCTCACATGAAACATACTGTTCACAGAAAATTACCACAATAAAATTTTTATTTTGAAATCTTTGAATATATATCCAATCAAAGACCTTGCTGATAATGTAAAACAAATTGAGCTCATAGGAGAAAACATAGAAGTCATCTCACTAAGCTCAGTCTTCTGAAAAAAAAAATAAAAATTTGGTCCAAGTCTGTCCAACACTCTCTTAGTTATGTGTGAGATATTTGCAGTACATGTCATTTTAATATCAGCTTATATGACAAGAAAATTAACTGCCCCCTAGAGATGTCTTCAACTCTCTGTAGAAAGAGCTTAGATCACTGATGTTTTTAGATAGCAAATAACCAGACTCATCCCCACCTCAGGTGTCCAGGAGGAGTGAGAGAAGCAACACTCAAGGAATTCTGAATATAAATACGATTATTAAAATATTTATTAAAATGCGGATTATTATTATGTAATGAAATTAAATTTATTATAAATACACAGTTTAACAATTTTGACGCCTTTCCAAGGTCTAGAGGCTAAATAAAAAGCATCAACTTAATTACATCTACAAATACAGGTTTTTTCCAATGTGTTGATTTGAAGGTGAAGGGACTGGAGCACAAGTCCTGTGAAAAGAGACTGAAGGGAGCTGGGGTTGTTTAGCCTGGAGAAGAGGAGGCTCAGGAAAAACTTCATCACTCTCTAAAACTACCTGAAAGGAGGTTGTAGCCAGGTGGAGGTCGGTCTCTTCTCCCAGGCAACCAGCAGAAGGACAACAGGTCACGATCTTAAGCTGTGCCAGGGGAGTTTTAGGTTGGATGTCAGGAAGAAATTTTTTACAGAGAGAGTAATCAGACATTGGAATGGGCTGCCCAGGGAGGTGGTGGATTCACTGTCCCTGGAGATTTTTAAGATGAGACTAGATGTGACACTGAGTGCCATGGTCTGGTAACCACAGTGGTGTTGGATCAAGAGTTGGACTTGGTGATCTTGAAGGTATTTTCCAACCCAGTCATTTCTACGATTCTATGATTTCAGGCAGCCAACTCTGCACCTTATCAGACCCATGGCAGTAACGAACTGGCAACAGGACTTTTAATTGGTTATGAGACCATGATTGGCCTAGGAAAAGAAAAAATTTCTTGGAGAGCAGAAAACGTCATAACCTGGCCTTTCAGCTTTGCTACAAACTCAGTTTGACAGAAACACACATAAATTCAGCTTTCCAAGAGATTATTAATGGAGATAGTCTGGATCTAAATGGAAAGATTGGTGCATTTTATGTCTGTGCTAATGAAATTAATGAACAAAGCCATAATGTTTAACAGATTAAATATTACATTAGCAGTCCATTTCCAAAGGATTGATGAGTTCCATGCTTGTTTCAGATGCTATTTAAAACTGACAAGTAGGACTGGCAATCTGAAGGTCTGAACATCTCAGATTTTGTTTTCCAAAATTCAACATAAAAAGCACTGAATCCACCACAACCACCACCAGCAAAACAGCAAAAAGAAAACATTTTGTTGGTAAAGTTCTTCTAGTAGGCAAGACTACAAAGTAATGCTGCCTGAGGATATGACTCAGTATCACAGATAACATATACAAAGGCTAATGAGCCTGCTGCCAATACTGAAAACAATATTTGCTGGTGGCAAAACTAACAGTAAGTCCATATTACCACTAATTTGCTGGCTATTTTTCTGCCTTCATTAGCTGATAAATTCCAACAGTGTTGCTTCAAGGGAAATATCAATTGCTATGAAAAAGGCATGTAAAAATGTCATAACTCTAAGTGTTTTTGTGACAGGATTATTAATATTTACAATTCACATTTATCACTGAAGATATGAAAGTTAAGCTTTTCTAAAATATTGAGTCAAGGAAATCTGTTTCACAGAATCACAGAATACTCTGAGTTGCTAGGAACTCACAAGGATCATCAAGTGCAACGCTTAAAATGGCCCATGCAGGGAGCAAGCCCACAACCTTATTAGCACCAGGCTCTTAACAACTGAGCTAATCTAAGGGTTTGGCAAGTTGAGAAAAGGCAAGGAAAGGAAAGTGGACAAAGAAGAAAGAGAGAGGAAAAAAGTAACAGAAGAAAAGGGGAATATTAGAAGGAAAACAGGAAGAGGGAAGGAAGGGGGAGGGAGGGAAGGAGGGAGAGAGGGAGGGAGTGAGGAAGGAAGTTAGGAAGGAAGGAAAGAAGGAAGGAAGGAAGGAACGAACGAACGAAGGAACAAAGGAAGGATATTTCTCTTGATCATCTATTTCAAAACTCTGAATGTTATTCATATAATTGTAGAAAATACATTCTGTTGCTTGATAGTGCATTTCATGGAATGACTGAATCATCAGTGTTGGATGATCAAGAAGATCATCGATCCAACCATCAACCTAGCACCACCATAATCACCCCTATACCATATGCCCAGCTGACACATCCAGGCATCTCTTGAACACTTCTGGAGACAGTGACTCCGCTACCTGCCCAGGCAACTTTTTTTCCAATGCCTAACACTCATTCAATGATTTTTTTTTTTTCCTAGTATCTAATCTGAACTTCCCCTGATGCAACTTAAGGCCATTTCCTGTCATCCATGGCGAAGGAGACCAGTCCTCACTTGATTAAAATAATTATTTCCTTGGTTTTAAGTTTGATTACATTTTATAGGCAACAGTAACTTTTATTTTCCTTATGTATTGCCAGACAAGGAAGTTAAACCTCCGTTTTCCTTTTTCTGCTCCCTTCAGAGGCAGGATAAGCCTCTTAATAAGCATGCTGGCACCTTTTGAGTATTTCCCTTTAGTATCTAGAGTGGATGGCTGATGTTGCAAGGTGTCAGATAAAATGGTACAGAGAGAAAACATTGCAGTAAAAAAGACATTTAAATAATACAAAATAAGCTCTAGCAGAGAGGGCAAGACTATATTTATTATTTCAAGGATAAATTTAACATGTGTATTATAGTTCATACTCCAAGCTCCTGTAAAAAGCAACCACAAGATTCTATAGCTTCCTAATGAAAGGGAAGCACAAAACTCTGATAGATAACATTGCAATAAAAGCATTTATCCCAGCATGATAGGTGAAAACACGCTATAGTCACTTATTTTCAGGTAAAATGAAAATTTCTGTTGAGTTGCCAAACACTTTAAGTAATGTGTGTTCTGCCTATTTTCTGTTTACTTGAAGAAAAGGCTTTTAAAACCTTTGTAAATCCTTTTGTTTAGATTTCCTGCATGGAATATACTGATATGAGCAAGCTATGTTAGATAACACAATGAATCTTATAAATGCCCTCCATTTCGTGTAGCCCTAGAGATGATTAGAGATTCCTCTAAAAAGCAGGCTAAATGGAGATCACTGATTTGATTGAAAACAAACTGGGTCAAAATGGACTACCTGGAAATGCATCACAAGAGAAACTGGTGAAAAATACTGCTGAAAGCACTTGCTTCTCCAGCGTGGCATCAGTTTTTCCACTAGTGCTGGTCAGTACACTTTAGTACATTCAGTACATTGCAGATCTGTACTTCTTGGGAGTGCCAATGCACCATGTGGCATATTAAAGATCTTCCTATTAAATCTAGCTAAGGATACCTTTCCCTCAATCTGTTTGTTTGTTTGCTTTATAGTACAGTTTCCTGATTTTTTTTGAAAACATCTGAGTCTGACAATGAGGACAATGCACATTTTGCAGAGAAATTCTGAATCACAGTTATCTGCATCATTTACTTTAAGTGATAGGAATTCAATTTTTCTGCTGATACATATCTGTCGTTATGAGATCCTGAAAATACGAAATGTAAAACAAAATGTGGTATTGGCAAACAATGAAAGTATACAGTATTTGTGGGCTTTTCTTCCTTTTTGTGTCTCAAATATTTTCTCTTCCAAGTGTCATTCAGAAGGAAAATTTACGTTCTGATTGCAAAGTCAGAAGTTAAAACCAAGTGGGAATATAAAAAGAAAAGGATTACTAGAGGATATATACTTCTTTCCATCAAAACTAAACACTTAGGACTTCCAGGATAGCTGCCTTTTCATATAATATCTGAATATTTTTATATATGACTTTCAGTATAGCATACATTCAAATGATGTGAATGCACTTGTTTCATTAAAAATTAAATGGCATCTAAACTGTCATGAATTGTCCCTCTTATATGGAAAAACTATAGCTCGACACCTTTGTCATTATAAGTAAACCTTCATTTCTTTGGGATTTAAGAAAATAAATGCTGTCAATACAATATGCAAAATTAACATATGATTTTATTCTTTAATGGAAGACACAAATCAAGCACAGTCAATCAAATACAGTTGATTATCAAGTAATAATGAAACACAAGGGTCTCAGTTAGTAAGAGTTCACGAATCTGGTACAAATACTTGTGTATCTTCATATTTGTAGATTCCCCTACACTGGCTCTGGGTGCCTCTGTTACACTGTAAAAGAAAATCTCATTCTCTGGCTTTCCTTTTATTCCCCTATCAGAATATAGCAAGGTATGTTTTTCCGCAAATATGGCTAATTTCTGATACACAAACATAAAATCCCCTGGATTTTTTTTCCTTTGTTCCTTTTTCTCTGTAAGGCTTCCTTACTAAAAGATTTCAATCTTTGTGACACTATCTCTTGTGCTTGCCTCTATCTGCAGCTATACTGGTTGTTCCTGGTAACTATCCACCCATCCCACATGTGCTTACTCAGCACTCTTCAGTAAGGCATAACACAATTTTTTTTTGTTAACTCCGTTGTTCAAATACACCACATTTTGGTATTTGCTTTGCTGTTTTATTTCTGTTGTACTATTTACTTCATTTGCTCTTTTCTTTTTTCCTTTCCTTACTTTGTCAACATGATAGTGTGTGATCTTGCTGCCTCCACTGGCAGTGAGGCTCCCTGAGTGCTTCAAGCCCATGTGGGACACTGTTATGCTGAGGGTGCCCACCTCCCCCACGTCTGTAACAGCACATTCCCACTGCCTCCTGCATTTTAGCTAACTAAGAAGTGAGGCAGATCAATCTGTTGTTTCCCCTGAAAATTTATCCAACAGAAAATTAACATTTGGTTTTGGTCTCAGTGCCACTTTCTCTGGCAGCAACTGCTTGCTGGAACACCACTTCAGATCTAGAAGTGCAGAGTACCCCATCTTAGAAGTGATTGTAGCTTGGAAAATTGGGTTAATGAGGACACTGTCATAGGTCTTAAAAGATGTGAAGTTGAACCTCATGGCTTGTAGATGTAGGGATCCTTCACTGATCATTCTAACCACTTTTGCCAGGTAAGAGTGAACATGTCTGCCAAGAGTGAACTGCAGCCTGTTTAGTCAAGTGGTGCCCACAGTGCCCCATCATCAGTGGTTCATGAAGAGATAAAAACGTGCACACACAAACATGCACACCTACAGCCCTACAGGACACTGGGAATTCTGATGTATCTCTACCTTCATCATTCCTACCAGGCAGTTACTTGAACAGTGTGTGGGATTTGAGGTCTTCATGGGGAAATTAGCTACCCAACAAAAACTGCAGTCTTAAATGTCAGGCCTTATAGAAAACTTTTACAACCTTATTTGAATATTTTGTTCCAAGAATCAAGAACTTGGTGTTATCTATGTTTCATTTATTATCCATCATATCAATCCCTTGCTAGAATGTGATACAATTTTCTTTTAGAGTTCCTTCAAAACTAGAGGGAGGAAAATAGATCACAGTTAAAGCTCTAGTAATGTAGCTATTTTATATCTTAAGAATTGTGATCTTTCCTTCAGCATCTACCTTTGGAAATCTGACATGCTACTAGTAAAATTATCTTCTGTTTTGTCATTCAGAATATGTTTGCTGTCTTTCTGAATATGGTCATGGACTACCCTAATTTAATTTCACATTCACCCTTTTTTAAAGCACTCTATAACTCCACTTTCTCTGCTATCTCTTCTTTTTATTTCTTTCTATTAACAGCAGAGAATTTTCCTCCTGACACAACCCACCATGCATTTTTTATTAAATAACTGTCTGTGTTGCAAGAGCAAGCTGATAATCATATGCTTTGTGACCTTCCCCTTTGTCAATTTACTCCCTCAACCCCATTTACACTGTGGGAACTGTTCTCCCTGGTAAGTGTATTGTTATAGCTCTCCATTGTCCATTACTTGCATTCTCTGCAATGAATATACCTTAATGTTGCATATAGCCCTACTATAATGAACACATTTTTTTGCATTTCTTGGTGTTCTCCATGGTCACTGAAATCAGTTTTGGGTTGTGTGTGTTGGTTTTTTTTTTTTTTTTTCTGTCCAGGAATTCCAGTGCTTCAATGAGCTTTGAATTAGGACCCTACACTGACTTTCCATGAACAGTGACTCTGTCTTTTGGGTATGACATTTGCATTCAGTGTGCTATTAGACACTGGGCATGTCACCAGTGTGGGAGAGTAGGTCATCTCAATAGAAGAGAAGGGAAAGATTCTTTCCAGATTTTGAATGAAATCCTGTTAAAGAAATGGCTGTACTTACAGGAGGTTTTTAAAGAATATGAAAAAGTGCTGCATGGTTAGTAAACATGTTCACTGAAAAACTTTAATATCAGATAAGTTAACAGTAGCCACTTAAGAAGAAAAAAGTTCTGTAAAATGTAAGCATCTTCTTGGTAGACAAATCTGGTACCACTGGGTTTTTTCAGCTGTTCATTGAAGTAATGCTGTTGTTTCAAGTGTTGGTACTGATGGTATTACTGTAAGTGCTCTTGTTTGTAATGTTACACCTGAAAAAGAAAGGTGTTCAAGAAAAGACTGAAAGGAGAAAAAAAAACTGGAAGGGGAAAGAATGTTTAGTGAAAATGTTAATAAATAATAACTAAATAATTACTTAAATAAGTGATGTCATCATCATCATGATTTTAGCTGTTACAATGTCTGCTTATATTATGTAGAATTGTCTACAAAATATGGAGGAGTTGTGCCAGGTATCTATTCCTAAAATATGCCATCAATTTTTAATATTCTTTTAAGTGCATTTTGGGGAATTTTATATTTATATAAAAGGTATATTTTATATTATGAGTTTACTTGTTTTCATACACACATTTTAACAAGGCTTGAGCTGGCATTTGGTAAACCTTCCTTCTTTTTCTTACTAAAATAAGTGATTTTATTTGATGTTTTGTCACAATACTATTTAAAGTAAGCCCCACAGTGTACTTTATTTAACTTCAGAGCAATTTAAGATCAGGCTTAAGCATTAGGTCAGTATTGTATGACGGTTTCTTCCTCCTTCACAACAGCTATCACTTACTTAAATTGAGCATAAAGTAAAATTTATTGTACCTTGTGTGCTAATAAGCAATCTCTGGTGAATATGATTGTTTATCCAAATCACTGTGTTTTCTTTGTCCATTTTATTTTCCACTCTTTTTGAACCTTTTAGCGGAAAACTTTTCCTGGAGAGAGATCTAGTTAATGTTTAATGAGATAGACAACTTCCAGAACTCCTTCTGAGCTTTGCAAAATTGAACATGTGAAAATAAAGTTGTCAGGTATAAGAGCAATGCAGTAGTGGACCATTTTTGCTAGTCTGGTTTGGAGGATGAAATCACATGGTGCTGTCCTGGGAAAACTGATTTAAGTCACTGTGAAGTGTATCATTATTATTCAGTCTGACTGATCAAGGTAAATATATTCACTTCATTTAGATCAAATAAAGCCACAACCAAATTATTCTGTGCACAGTCAGGTATATGCCATCTATCTCATCTAAACCAATCTATACACTTTCCCATTTTGTTACCAAAAAAAAGAAGAGTAGGCTGGTTCCAGCAACTGAGAAAGAGTAAGTGGATGATAAATAACTCAATGACTTTCAGGCTGTGAGAGCAGCAAAAAATCAAGTAATAGAAAAAAAAAAAAAAGACAACTCCTAAACCTTGCAAGTTACATGGATAGAAGGAGGCATTTCGTAACATTTTATTTGAAATATTGTTAGTACCAGGTTAATCAGATTTACCTTCTGCCAAGCTTTGGAATCAGTTGGAATATTTTGATATTACCAGGATGAATAGGTGACAAATAGTCCTACTGGGCTATTTGCAAACAATTCTAATTCATTCCATTATTTTATTAGACAGCTGTCAAAGAGACTTAACATGTCATGTGATTTGGTTTTAGATGGCAAGAGGAAATTCCTGAGCTCCTGAAGTGCTCCAGTGAGAGACAGTGGAACTTACAAATGTGTATTTACAAAATCTTCTTTCGTATATTCTTTATATTCATGGTTGAGAAAAATTTATGTATTCTGAGCTCTAGAATGCTCTGTTTCATGGTTCAACAAACTATAGTTTCCACATAGAGTATTTAAAACAAGGTTAAAATGTGATGATGCCAGTGAGAAAACTTCACTTATGTGGTGAAAAACTGCACCTGCAAATGCATTTTTGAATTCTATTTAAAACTCTAGTTTTAAACTAAAAGGGTAAAAAGGAAAAACCTTGTCATTTGTTATATATTGATTCTGTCCCTAACTCTGTGTGAAAGAGAGCATGATTCATGCTAAGTTTGCAGTCAATAGACCAAACCAGATCATGACCAGAGTCAGTTTCTGAAGGAGAACACCTCTGTAGATCAATGGAAAATTTGATCACAGAATTTCATCCACCTAAGACAAGAACAGTATTTGAACCATTTTATCAGATTATGTAGATTCTGAGTTCCTGCATCAGTAACTGATAACAGCAAAAGGGAGCAGAAACACATCACTTCTTCTTACACTTCTTTAGGTTCCATCATGAGTATTCCAAATAAGTAGACAATGTTGATCTTCAGTGCTTTTTAGTTATGAGACAGAGGGTATAACATCCTAACTGACAGAATAATAATGAAAGAACAACAAAAATAAATTATACCAGAAAGTAATTGGTTTGTTTTTTTGGTTTTTGTTTTTTTTTTTTTTTTTTTCGGAACAAGGTTTAAATAAGTAGTAAATGAGATTTAGGGCAGAAGAACAGTGATAGTAAGACAAAAAATTATCAAATGATCATTGGAATTCTGGGAAGGTTTGTTTCTGTTGCAGTTGTACAATATTATTATGACTGTAACAGCTGAGAGGAAGTGCCAAGCATGGTGAATCACTGCAGGTGTTAATCCATGAGTTCCCTAGCCTATCTCATTAATTTTATCTGAAAATATAGCCAATAAAGAAGGATTAAGGGATAGAAATGCACTTGGTATGATTGGAAAAGTCATTCAGGAAATTTGAGATAACTCTCTCCCAAACTTCAGCTTTATTACACACCATCTGACACATCCACTACAGAAGTCAAGCCATAGTGGAGGTAGGAGTGCAAGATTTATGAGTGCAGAATAAAACCCAGATCCAGAAAACAACAGATTCTGAGTATCCTGGTCTTAGCCCATAGATTATTACATATTTTAGAATAGACTGTCACTGAACACAGTACAGTTATATCTCAGAAGCAAAGACCAAACCTCTGCCTGCCATGTGTGTTCAACCCCATAAGCACACTTTGCCAATTAATTTCAAGATTTATTACCTGGACATGAGGATTTGGGGATTTTTAGTGAAATTCTGGATTGGAATCCAGAATCAAATTCCTCTTCTAAACTCCTATATTTCACTTTAGGTATCTTTGTGATTGAAAAGACTTCCTGTATGATCCAACAGCTGAGTACAGACCTCAGTGAAGGGGGCCAAATGATGATGCATAGACAGCTTAAATTCTAACCAATTGTGTCTTCTTGAGTTCTTGAGTTTGTAACTTCAGCATTCTTTTAACATAAACATGTAAAATATTTAAATTATGTGAGTTTCAGTGATAAATAAAATTACTAGAATTAAAAAAGAAAAAAGCAAAAATCAAAATCATTACATGGACAAATCCAAGAGGGATTTATTTGATAATCCCATTTTATAAATAAAGGATGGGTCTCTTTTATCTGTCCAGCATACTATCAATTCTCTCATTAGACAGGAATATAAGAAAGAGATGTTCCAGTCCCCTGCTATCGCAGGCAATTTGCTAACATGGTGGTTCAAAAAGAAACCTCCTAAACAAAGATTAAGGGAAGTGTACTCAATGAAGCAAAGAGGGAGAGTGAGCACTGAAATGTCGAAAAGAAGGAAAGGATTTAAACCTTATAAGGGAGCTTACAGCGAAAATGCCTGGGAGATTTTCAATGATGGTTATAGCTATAGATGAAATTAGTAACATAACGTGCATTTGTGGATGCATATAGGAATAAGAATAGAATTCCTTATGGATCTTTAAGAAAAGGAGGGCTTATTAATGCTTCCCTGTTTGGTCTGGAATATTCAGGAAATAGTTTTCCTGTTTCCACTGAGAGGAAGATGTTGTGAATTTGACCTTATATTGAACCAACCTTATGAATGTTAGAAAGTGTAGCTGGTACAATGTTTAAAATAGTCCAGAAGAGAAAAAACTCATTTATTCTTACTCAAAACATGGCAAAACTGGGAAGAACCATGCTCAACACTTTAAATCAGCCGGACAGTAAAAGGTAAAATTTATAAATAAAAGGCCTACTTGAACCACTAGTTTATGATTACTCTAGATAGCTGGATAATTGATTTTATTCAGTTGTGTGTCCTGGTTTTGGCAGGGATAAAGTTAGTTTTCTTCCTATTAACTTGCACAATGCTGTGTTTATTAGGATGAGAGCAGTGATACACTGATGTTTTATATGCTGCTAAGTAACACTTACTTAAAGTCAAGGACTCTTCAGCTTATTATATTTCCCTGCCAGTGAGGAGGCTGAAGGGTACAAGAAACTGGGAGGAAGCACAGCCGGGACAGCTGACCCAAATGAGCAAAAGGGATATTCTGTAGAATATGTCAGCATATAAACTAGGAGGAAAGTTGGCCAGGGGTTGTTACTCAGGGTCAGGATGGGCATTGGTCAGCAGGTGGTGAGCAATTGTACTGTTCATCACTTCTTTTGTATATTCTAATACTTTTATTGTTGTCAGTAGAAGTAGTAGCATTATTATTCTAATTGTTGTTTTTATTATTATTTTTATTATTTCTCCTTTCTTTTCTGCCTTGTTACACTGTCTTTATCTCAACACACAAATCTTACTTTTTTTTTTTTTTCCCGATTCTCTCCCCCATCCCACTTTTAGGCCAGGGAGTAAGAAAATGGCTGTGTGGTGTTTAGCTGCCTGCCACATTAACTCATGGCATTATGATATAGATGTTACCTTCTCCCAACATGGACAACTGGCTGTGATCCTTTCACATAATTAGTTTTGTTTCATCCATGGATGTCCTTTAGTATATCTCATCCTTCATCCCACACAATTTATCTTAAAATAAAAATTAAAAAAAGAAAAAAAAACAAATAGAGAAAAAAAAAAAACACAATAGAAAAGCAAGATTGCATAACCTATGCAAAAATACACCAAAATAAGTAGTTCTGCAAAAGTCAACCAATGATAGACATGGCTTATACCAGCTATTGTTTTGTGATTGACAGTCTTCCCATATTTAGCATTTCATTTATTCAAGGTGAATACATAAATTACTTTTTGGATTATTTAAATTTTCTTGTTTTTCTGGCATGATATGACAATTGTTAGATATAGAGCTCCTATTAAAGGACTTTTTCATCAGGTTTATCATTCTGGACTTGCTGCAGCAACTGCTAGTACTACCAGTGAACAGCGAAATTGAGAACTATACAGCTGATAAGTTTTACCCTTTATCAGCCTCATGCTAATTTAATGCAACACGGAATATTATTTGCATTACTTCAAAAGTAAAAGGATGCTTCCCGTGGGATTACATCACTATTAGACATTTCTTACTCCATTATACGTGAGTCAACACAGCATTCAAAACAGGGATTGTACAAACTTCATTTGTGATAATAAACTTAATGAGCAGCACGAAGAAATGTCTCAAGAACTGAATTATGATGACACAGTATTTGCAAAATAGAGCTTTGTAATTTCTTTTGTGTGTTGCTTCACTAAAGACACAGTAGCTCTTTCATTTTCAATTTTCAATTGAAAATGAAAATACAAATGTGCATTTTAAACATCTGCCATGCTAGGCAATCACTTGAAGGGAAATAATCTTTAAAACAGATATAAGATGTAAAATCAGAACGCTCAAACTTGTTTCCTATGAAATAAGGTTGTTATAGTGCTTTGTTATGTTTTCTGTTGCCATATTAGTAAAATTCCTCAGTTTTACTGTGCATTACTGACAGCGACAGGGAGAAAGGATCAATACAGAAGATTTATTTTATTAAGAGAAGTAATTATAACAGCCCAGCTTACTTAGTACCAGAGGGAATGGCTGAAAATGGTGGTGCACTAACCAAAGTGAAGGGCACCTAACTTGGTCATTATAGAAGCAAACCTAGCAGAAACCAAAGAAAAAGTCTTATAAGGCTTCATACTTACAGGCTCAATTTTGCCTGGTACTCCCATAACCCTTATAGATCCAACCCTGACAGGGAGTCTTTCACACTGAAACTATCTAAAGATGAAAATTTCAAAATATTTTTGTTTTTATTTTTCATAAATTGGAACTTTTTTAAAAATCCATTTCATATTTTGTTTGCAGAATACCTTTTTTACTTATTGTGTCTGACAGTCTTTCTTTTGTCATTTCATTTTCTGTTTTGATATTTATAACCACATTCTCACTGTCCTTATCCTTTTGCTCTCATTTCTGTCAGTCTGCTCACTACACACATCATCACCTATTTACTCTGAATGAAATAGCCAGCATGGTGGGCTGTGGGTATGTCAATAATTCATATTGCACAGCAAAGAGGATTTGATAAATACCTGTGATCTCTGTAAATCACCTTGAAAACTGATTATATGTAGGATGATAGAGATCAGAATGACCTGTGAAACTGCATTTCGGGACAGAAAGGTGAAAAGACAGTTTTTCTACTTTGAAGGACAAAATCATATATTTTATTTGTTTTGTAGAAAAGCTGGTGCAACTTCACCCAGTATGTCTTTTTTCCAACCACTTCTCATGATCAATATTCTATTATTTCTAAAACTAAATTATCTACTGCAAAACAAGCAAAAAACAAATAAACAAAGACCACACACACACCCCAAAACATGGGGGACAACTTCTGACTATATTGTTCATCTGGGATTTTGTTGCTGGACATGTACAGTAAGAGATAGAGGGAGAGCAAGAGCACTTCAGAACTCTGGATTTAATTACTGTCAGTCTGAAAACAAACAAGGAATGGCTATAGAGTGACAAAGAGCAGAAGTTAATCTGTGCTACAATGCAGTCAAGAACTGCAATCCAAAGGTTGTCTATTTAATAAACTAATGATTTAGACTGTGTCAAAAATTTCTCTGATATTTCTGCAGTGCAGACTTGTCTATTGAAGGTCTTCCAGATGCATGAAAATGGAAAATATTCAAATGTTTTTATTAAGTAAAAAAGATTTCAAAGAGGAAACACTGTATGAATGTCATAGTCATATCCCTAATTTTGGTGTAAAGTGATTAGTTGAAAAATAATTATGTCCTAGCCCAAATTTATCCCATTCGATGAAGTAGTCATAATTTTTGACCTAATATTTATCAGCTGTTTAACGTCAGATGCCAAAATACTGCTTATTCTTTTGTTCGAATATTCCTTTGATTTTATAGTGGTAAAATTTTTTTTAAAAAATTGTAATTTCTCATCACTGCAGAAATTGTGGAAGGGAGTTCCTACTTGTGCTTAAATTATTTTAGGTTATTTTGAGACTCTCTTTCATCCTTATAAATAATAATGGTATTCCAAACACTACTTGTTGTGGTTTCAATCTGATACGTAGCCAAACTCCACAGAGACACTCGTCTACTGCAAGATGGGAGAGATAATTGGAAGGGTGAAAGCGGGAAAAGGGGTGGGTTGAGATAAAAGTAATTTACTGGGGAAAGCAAAAGCTGTCCACACAAGCAAAGCAAAACAAGGAATTAATTCCCTACTTCCCACTGGCAGGGAGGTTTTCAGCCATTTGCAGGAGAGCAGGGCTCTGTCATGACTAATGGTTATTTGGGAACACAAGCACTGTAACCACGAACAATCTCCCTTCCTTCTTCTTTCCCCAGATTTTATTGCTGAGAATGACATCAGATGGTGTCATGCTTGGGTCAGTTGGGGTCAGCTGTCCCAGCTGTTTTCCCTCCCATCTTCTTGTGAAACTCCAGCCTCCTTGCTGGCACAGCTGCACGGGAAACAGGAAAGACCTTGACTTCATGTAAGCACTGCTCAGCAATAGCTAGAACAGAAGTGTGTAAACACTTTTTTCAACACAAATCCAAAACATAGCCCCATACAAACTAATGTGAAGAAAATTAACTCTAGCCAAACTGTGTGGCCCAACCCCAGCACAACACTGTGTGGTAGGGACCAATATAGTGCTGCATTAACAGAATACGATTTTTGCAGTCTACACTGTGCATAGAGAATGTTGTTATAGTTTACCATTAGCTAAGCATATCAGAATTCTTTGTTCATCCTCAAACCTACTTAGCGAAAATATTTACAAGAATATGTTACATTGTTCTACTGCTGTTCAGAGAGCTGTTCTGAAAGAGCTATTGCTTGTTTTGGACCTGCATTGTGCTGCTAGGACAGGTGAAAGAGGAAGAAGAAAAAAAATAAGTAGTTATAAATCTTCTTCTAGTTGAACCTGATCTTTGAAAATTACCTGTAAAAGGTTGTAAACCTACAGAAAGTTTAAATCTTGTTTGGAAAAAAAATGTGTAACAGAAAAAAATTAAAAAGGGCAAGTGACTATTTTATTTTAAAATCATTTAAACTATTTTAAAAGATTATACCAATAACTCTAGACAAGGTTTTTGAAACAATCTTACTGAAATGACACAAGAAACATCTTAACAGAAATTTATTTTTCAAGTAACTGTTATGCCTGGCTTTTTCTAAGGAGGTTATCCCCAGCAAAACATATAGTCATTTTCTATTATAAATATACATCCTTTTTGCTGCTATGCAACTGATAATCTAAGGGTTTTTTCATGTCATTAGCATACATAGAAGTATTTAGATGGCCTTGATATAAATTTGGCAGCAAAAGAAAATAATGAAATTGACTTTTTCATTGTTGCTTCTTTTGAAACAATAATAAAAATTACACCCAGAAATCTGAATACCTCAATTCACAAGTTTTTGCTTTCCAGCACATCAACCCATATTTTGAGACTCATAAGTATATGAAAACTGAGCTACACTCTCATTATAATGCAATTCTGGGAAGTCATCCAAATCTGGGAATGTCGTTTTATGATCAGCACATCAAAAATTGATAAATAACTCATCTCATAGTCAGCTAAGAAAAGCATACAACCAAGGAGTTTGAAGCTGAGACTTTGTATTTTATAAAAATTATGCAAGAGACTTTTCTCTTTCCTTACTAATAGTGCCAGTTTGTATTCTTTTTAAGTCCCCTTTCCACTTACAGTTGATTTATTAACAGGCAATACAGTTCAAACAACTTTTTATGTAGCCAAGATTTCTTCTACGCAAATATTAAAGATTTGCAGACAGAACCACAAGACAGAGTGATGTTGTCTACTGTTTAAAATCTGCCATAGCAAAGCTACAATTAAGCAAAGTCTCATTACTTGCAAAATCTTTCCAGTCTAGCAGCCTTTCTGCTTCAGTAGTTTTCTGGTTTCCTTCTCCTGGAATCCTAAGGTTATTTGAAAAGAAACAGACAGAAAATTTGTCTTTGCAGGAGAGGTAGATTAGGCAAACAGTTTAGAAAGGATGAAGTCTGGAAGGGGCAGACTTGAGTGTCTAAAATAATATTGGAAATTGCTTTCCAGTGATGTTTATGTTCTCTGGCTTCAAAAACATGTCTTGCAAGATGATGAGTGTCAGCAAATAAACATGACAACTCCAAGAGGGAGTCATGAAATGGCTGTAAAAAGACCTGGTAAACACAGCAGTACCCAGAAATCCTAGAACTTCCAAATCATAGATTTGTAACAGCTGAGGAAATGGTAAGATATTAAATGTGCAGCCATTCTTTCACGTCTGTAGCAGATTACTTGCCATGGGAAATATCCTTGAAGTCAGGTTTTTCTATTGGGCTTTTTACCTTTCTGATATTGGGGTTTGTATGATGTCCAGAACACAGTGCTTCGTTTCAGGTTACATTATCATTTATGGAGCATTTATCAATGAATCACCTTAAATAATATACTTAACTTTAGGTACAGTGCACACTGATTGCCAATGGTTCTCTTAAAAACTTCTATTTAACCTCTAAGCTATTTCTTGCAACTGAATGGGTCATCTCAAGAGTAAGGTTCATTATTATACCAGGTAGAAGAAAATGATAATTTAATCTTCTCAAGTACAATTTGCCCTGTGCAGATCACTACTGGCAAAAGCTAAAATGCACCACACAATTTTTATTATTTTTGTTAGCAATTGAAGGATAAAATCCATGCTTAATTACAGCAAATAAATTCCTCCAGAACTGTAAAGGAACAAAAGTCACAGGCACTCTGTACCTACATATTTTGAAGCAATATATTTAATGTGATATGCACATACAAAAAATCCAAACCCCAGTGACCTCCAATAAAGATAAAATCTGAAGTTTTTCTTCGGAGAAGTTTAATAGAATAGAGAAGAATAAATCAGTTGGATGAATTTGTTTCAAAACATCGTTCAGTCCTTGTCATAGAGTTTAAATTAAATTCAAATCAATTTCTGATCTCATCTTCCTATCACTTTCTGTGCGGACATTTTGATCCTGAGGCTAAAATTGATGGAACCAACAATTTGTAGAACAACTTGCCTTACCTTTAAGAAGGCTCATGCATATGAAAACAGTAAAAAGTTATAGGGCTAGAGCCAGAGGTAGACAGGAGAAAAAGGTATCAGGGTAAAAAGCTGTGTATATTTCTGTGTTCTTTGGGAATGTTGTTTTTATGTTAAATTTCATCTCCAGTAAGTAAATGTCATTCAAAATATTGAAATGACTGACAGGTAATAAGAAACTGTGCCAGGGGAATATGACTAAAGCAAGAGGTGAGGTGGGGCAAGGCAGGGAGAAGGAGAGGGACAGGGACAGAGAGAGGGAGGGGAAGAGGGGAGAGGGAGAACGGAGAGGGGAGGGAAGGGGAGATTTCTTTCTAATTCTACTTTCTAATCCAGTTGAATTCTGCCCATAACAAGGTATATCTGTTATTTCATGTAGTATTTGAGACTATAAAAGACACTGACCTCATTAGAGAGGAAAAATCAGGAATTAGAAATCTGTATGGTGAATTACAAGGTTGAAGAAAACTGTAGCAGATGCTATATGGTATAACACGGATCGAATATCATTTTAGCAATATAATTACAACTGCAGGTGTTGTAGTCAAATGGAAATTTAAGTATGGCAGTTACAATTTGAAAGGGACAGGAAGAAACTCAACCTGAAGACTTTATTTGCGCATTAATTTCTGAGTAGTTATCTGTACACTGTAGAAGGTGTACATGAATACAAGATTGTGAATCTTTCTTATGAATCATTGAATGTTCTGATAAGCAGGGTAGAGGTGGGGAATAATTATTATGTATAAATACATATATTTTTTATTAATTAAAAAGTAGTTAAATGCATTTATTAGTGAAAATATAGGTTGTCATGCAGAAGATACTTCCATGTAGAAGATAGTTCCATCAATAAAGATAAATAATGAAAGTTACAGTAAAAAGGAAAACATGACAAAGTTTGTGTATCTTAGAAATGCACTGCAGAATGAAATAAGCAGGATAGCAAGTGAACTGAATATGTTAATGGTAAAGAATGTAAGTGACATCCTAGGTACTATTTTACATCAAAACTCTTCTTCTTGCTTTACCTTTTCCAAACTTGTCTTTATAAAACATTCATATGTATAATTTCAAGATGCTGAAAAAGGGGTTTCAAAATTTTCTTCTGGAAAGGACTTCAAGATGCAATTACAGTAGTCTAATCTATTAATTTCTGTAGGTCAATCAATGTTCCTGAAAAAAACACATTTTTTTCGTATGTATACTTTGCTCTTCTTCAGGAATGTTGCCTTTATATTAAATTTTGTCTCCCAGAAACAAATACCATTCACAGTATTGAAATGATAGTTAATGAGAAACTATTCCCTCTAAATGGGCAATATGAAAAATGCAAAAGAAATAAAATGATTTACAGCACCTGAGAATCTGACCCAATAAAGACATTTTTGTTTCTTTTTTTTTACATTTACTTGTGCTGTGAAGAAGAAAGCATAGGAAGCATATAGGAAATAAATTTCAAGTCACCCAGACTCTTGTTTCTTTCAGATGTTGTTCAGGAATGCAGAATCAAAAGAAAAAGAAATTGTTTGTTAGCAATAAGAAAATAATTTACAAACAAAGCAGCCAAAACCACCATTCCTCTGAAACCCTGCTGCAGCAGTTTGGCCTGGATACAAACTTCTGGGTAACTTGAGATTGAACATTAACTTCAGAAACATAGAAATAAACATCAAAGTATACTTGAGCCCATAGAGTTAATTCTGCTACCACTTTCATTTGTATTTGTCTGTTGAAAAGCTTTAGTGGGACTGAAGTTGTTATATTCTAAGAGACACATTTTAGGTAGCAGATCCAAAATTTGAGCTTACTCAAAATCACTCCAAAAATGTTTTTTTCTTACAGCAGTTGTATTCAATGGGGCATGCTGTTCCAATGTTTTAGAAAACATTACAATAACTAGTGCTAGAAGACAGAAGGAAATTTGTCTACACACAGAAAAGAACGTTGAATCACAGTAGGAGCATTGCTCTAGTTCAGTATAAGCTAGCTGTAAAACCAAACCCTAAGACTAATAGGGAGAACTATCTTATGAAAGTGCTTAAAATGGTATAAGAACTAGGAAAAGTATGTAAAATTATCTCATTCAGATTTTACACAAGATTACCTAAGTTAAATTTAGGTTCAAGCTCAAAATCAAGTCTTAAAACCAGGGTTTGCAACTGAATTACACTTTCCCCCCTTCAGTCCAGCTTGTCTTGTCTTTCACCCCATATTAGTGATCTACTCAGATAATAGTTCAGAGAGCATTTGTAGCCCTAAGAGAAGGGTTTAAGGGATATTCTCCTCATCAGTATTTCTTATTAATTAGATTCAGTTGTAATTTTAGCAATCTGGCTGCAGTAGATTTCAGTGCAGGTCATTGGTAAAAATACTCCTCATTTAATCATTCTTTCTTCCTGCTTATACGAATGGGACAAGGTGATGAAAACTTTATGCAGCCCAGTCTTCCTAAGTTAGGGACTGCCATATTTGAAGAGCAGATTTTAGTGTGAGCCACGGTGATTCTGGTAATCTAACTTTGCTGCCTGGGTTCCTCATAGAGTCAATATAGAGGAAAAAATAGCTTTGATGTTTGAATGTTTTGGGAGTTAAGCACCTGCATTAGATTGCTCAAATGGAATAATCTGGGCAAATACCTCTAAGAAACTAAAATTCAAGAGTCCTATAAGTTATAAAGATCTCAAACTGAGATAATGTATTTTGGAAAAAAAATTGGTTTTCTCACTTATGGTTGAAAAAGAGATTGTTTCATATTACTTAGCAGTTAAAACATCAGTGAGGGACACATAATTCCTTCATCAAGGACTGTATCTTGGTCTCTTCCTGGTAATGTAAGTTTTATGTTTTGCAATATACAGGTACACTGTTTCAGCATGTGATATCTAAGGGATACTGTGTTAAATCTGTTGCTCTACACAGTGCTAGTCATGTCATCACCTGACTCTGTTGCACTTTACTTGAACACTCCTTAAAATGTCTGCAGCAACAAGCAGACTGCTGTGTTTGAAGAGTACACAGTCTGTGTTGTTACCTAAGGCTGAACCTTCTATATTTGACCTCAGTGCAGTTAGAATTATTTTGCCTGGATCTATCCTACTGGAATTAATCCATTTGTTGCTGAATCAATTGACAACTCAGAATTCTGCTAATCTGGAGCTGTTCTGAAACTTGTTTAAGATTACCAGCAATTTACAGCAAATCTGACTTGTAATATTTATCTTTTGAGAGACTGGAAGCATGAGCAAAAGAGCAGTCAGTGTCTCATTTTGGCCTGATACTTCTACAATTATTGTTTTCCTTACTTATCCACTGCAACAAGAAAGGAAATCTCCCATGATTCTCAAGGTTTGTCCTTACATGGAAGATCAACTCATACTCATGTAAGTCAGAAAACATCTCCAGAGGTCATCTAGTCCAACCTCTTACATCCAGCAGGTTGCTCAAGGGCATGTCCAGTTGTTTTTTAAATATCTTGGAAGATGCAGGTTCCACAGACTCCCTGGGAAGCCCGTCACAGTGCTTGACCACCTTTATGGCAATTTTTTATTATATAGAAGGATTTTATTTAATTTCCTTATCCTGTGTTCAAGCTTGTGTCTGTTATCTCTTGCTTTGTGCTCTGCACAGCTGAGAAGTTTGGCTCTGTCTTCTCTAGTTTCTTGCCTTAGCTGCTTGTAGGTAGTGATAAGATCCCCCTTTGGTTCTCTTCTCCAGGCTAAGCAATCCCCATTCTTTTAGCATTTCCTCACATGGCACATGGATAAAGACCTTCAAATAATCTTGGTAACTCCCTGCTGATCTCACTCCAAAATGCCTTTCCTTATGCCATTTCTATGAACAGAACCTCTTATGTTTATGCATCTGCAGTTCTTTTTTATTAATTCAAGTTAAAAAAAAAAAAAAAAATCAGTCCTTCATTTAAGTCCTGGATTGTTTACCAGAAAGGCATTCTGCTCTCCGCTCCCTCAAACAGAAGTTGCACACAGTTGATTATTATGCAAGTAAGAAATATCACAGAAAGCTCTTGGAGAAACTGTCTTTCAAAGTATTTTGAAAAACTCGTGCTGAATTAGTAGCTACCTATAATACTGTATACTTTTATTTCTCTGGTCGCTAGCTATCTAGAGCAGAATAAATTATTCCCTATATACATACATATATAACAACTTTATTTGACTTTTCCTTTAATTTCAGTGCAAGTAAGCTATAAGAGTTCAGACTCCTTGGGGCCAAAGTTTAATGAAGTGCTTAGCTTAGGCTAGTTTGTTCATTAGTTCTAAATTTAACCTTAGTATTAAACGCTGAAGCAATGGGGTTTTTTTAATACATAACTTTAATAAAATAAAGTATTTGTACCAGTCTATGCAACATACAAAATAGGGAACAACTGAAAAAGGCTTATTTTTAGCAGTTGGAGTTTATTTTAATGTCCATGTTTCTTTAAATCAAGACTACTCCCATTTTGTAAGACTTCTATATTATGAACAGTTGGTGCATTTGATGAGTTATGAGACTTCATGAATTCCATTTTAAAATGGAATCATACAATTACAGAGTGATTTGAATTGGAAGAGACCTTAAAAATTCCTTTATTCAACCCCCCTTCCATGAACAGGGACACCTTTGAGCCACACCTTTGAGCATTGCCTAGTAATAGAAGGTGTCCCTGTCCATGGCAGAGGGGTTGGAACTAGATTACTTTTAAGTTCCTTTCCAGCCCAGGCCATCCTGTGATCTCCTGCTTGTGATGAGTGAGCCATATACTTACCCACAAACCCTTAAAAAGAATCAGTCTGGTCGTATAGTCTTCCTGTAGGATTTGTATAACTTTCCTACCAGCATCACAGTTGTCCATTTTTTTTTTTTTTAACTTACTCTCCTTCTGTAATTGTTGCCTCTAAGGCAGGGAAAAAAAAAAAAAAAAAAAAAAAGCAAAAAAAAAAGCAGCATCATTTTGTTAAAATCTATTAGCAGTTCTATATTCCAGCTGATAGTCCAATTTTATCAGGGGCTATAACGCAAACCTATAAGTATTGACTCTGAAATATATATTGTATTGATAATACTAAATGTATGATCTATCATACCAGATCTCCAAAGAGTTAAAACAACTGTAGAAAATCCAAACGGTTGATTTAGATCTTAATATTAGTTGAGTACAGGCATAAGGTTTTACTTACTCTTCAGTAATAGGAAACACAAATAGTTCATCAGAAAAATGAAATATGAAAAAAGTTAAGAACACTGACAACATTGGTTGCTACATTTTTTTACTACCAAAAAAAAAAATCATATACTTAGTCAAACTTTGAAAAATATATAATGACAAAATCCTTTTTTTCTATGTTACATTCTTCACTGGACCTGAAGCACTGCCAAGTGATGACTTGGTCATTTTCTGCAAATGAAATATCTATCCAGTCATTCCAGATGGTTAGGCTGAGAAACGTCCCATCTAATTTTAGGCAGATAATCAAGGTGCTTCCTCTTCAGTTGATGCCAATTCTTTGGCATCAGCCAATTCATGACTATACATGAAGGGAGCACAGATTAAATGCTGAGAGAAAACATTAGCTACCTTTGGCTCTTCTTCATCAATCTGGACAGAAATGTGGAGCCTAGAATACTAAACCCACAACAGTATGATCTGTATGCAGGGCTTGGCTAAGAGAGCTCAAGGGAGTTCAGTTTCTAGTCATTAATTTAGAAAGTAATCTGAAAAGAAAAATTAAATATAATAGAAGTTTAGGGACCTAGCACAGGAGCTTGATAAACTTGGATATCAAAGGACTACTCAACTTCTCTTCAAAAAATTGTTCATATAGGAAAATCATGGATCTTCAAATGTTCTACTTGTTCTTGAGGTCAAAATGAAAAAGCTCTAACTCAAAGACAAACTGTTGTTTCACAAGACCAAGAAATGAAAGACATAACAAATAATGGAAGCATTTGGTTGCACAGCAGTTTCAAAGCAGTAATTCTCAGACATTAGTCAGAAATCCCTTGGAGAGAAGAAAACTTCATTTCTTTTATCACCTGTTTCCTCATCTCAGATTTTGAAAGGACAGGTCATTAAGTACAGAAGGAAGACATTGTACTGCAGCTATTCCATAGAGATTATATTGCAGCTACACCCACCAGAGAAATATTTAGAGCCAGTTGCACAGTACTAAAGCTTGGTATTTAATCTTTGAAGACCTTAGTTAATTGAAGTCCATGAGGAAGGTGAATGCTTGATATAGCTAAATCTTCAGTTACTCAGTCATGAGTGAAAATATATATTTAATTAAATAAATATTGTGCACTATATATTATACCCACTAAAACTATGACAATTGTTGCTATGAGGTTGCTTAAATAGTTCCTATTCATACTGAAATGATCATTTATATACCTAATTACTGATAAAGGATGGCACAAACCCACTCAAGAAATCAAACTGCTTTATTTATGAGTAAACTCTTTGTGCCATTTTCTCTGTAGCTCTATTTCAGAAATTTGATGGAATATCAATGTTTTTTCTTTTAGTGAGAGATGTACTTTGAGATATAAGAGTAAAAAATAAAGAAAATAATTTAAAATTATGGGTATCTTATGGAATGTTTGATTGATTTTAATATAATTGTCAATTTTATTTAATAAAATGTTAGGTCACTTTTTTATTCTGCAAATATTGCCATCTTATTATTTTCAGGGAAAACATAAGTAAAGAGAGATTAACACTAAGAAGGAAATTTGAAAAAAGTAATTAGACAAATGAAGTAGTTGCTTGGGTTTTATTCTTATTTCAGTTTCTATAAATATCTGTGTTTTTCTCTTTGCACTGTCTTTGCTCAGTCTTACAGCGAAGCAAGCTGAAATTCTGTATATAAACTGACTATTATGGCACTTATTGTAGACTGCTAATAATACCAGTTAAAATCAGTTTTGTGGGAGGAACAAGTAGGTAGTTTCCAGAAGTATCATAAAAACATACTATCTTCCCATTTTCAGGATTTTTTGAGAGGTTCCCTAAGCAAATAAGTGTCTTTTACATGAATATTGAAAACTTGCAATATTAATTTCTCACTAACTTAGCATAGTATAAATGTAAAGTTCATGATTTCAAATTAATTCAAATTATTTTTAAGCTCATTCGGGCAAGTATTAGTCTATATTTCCCATTTGAACAGGCCTTTTTAAGAATTTAAGCCTCGATGACTAGATTGTGAAAGGAAAAAATCACTGATAGAATTTTTTCTCCTCAAAATAGTGCAAGTAATTCATATAATACTGCTTCCTTTCATCCATTTTAATACCCATTCTAATCTCAGTTTTATGATTATGTACATGAACTGTACGTGCTGAGACTGGTCCTATTGATTACAACTCATTCTAGTTACATCACGTGACTTAGGTGCAAGTAAATATATACAGCAATAATTCTTTTGTAAATGTATGCAGCATAAATTCAGTTTCAAGTTTAATTCAAAAGTTTACTCCCTACCCACAGCTGTTTTCAGAAAACTTACATGAAGATGAATGAGAGGTAACTGATAAGAAGGCAAGAGGTCAATACAGAACAAACAATTTGATTAAAATTATTAAAAATAATATATGCATTATATGTTCCTCATGCATTTTCCCATCTTCTATACTGTAAGCATCCAAGGAAACTTATCATTTAATCAAATATTTGAAAACATTATTTTTAAAGTTACCTTTCTTCTTGAATGTTTTGGTCTCTTCAAGTATTGGCAGTTCTTCAATTACTGCAAACATTGTCCATTTAAATGAGTGACCTGAACCTGTAATCATAACTCTGATTACTTTTCTCACAAGATATTATTATTGTATCTATAGAAAAAGATTTACAGTTTTATGCAAGATGAGCCTAAAATACAGCTGTATCTTTTAAAAGCAAAGCTTTGAAAATCTAAGGCATTCAAAAACACAAGCATCAAACAATCATGTCTGCTTTTCCTGTCTGGAAAAAAAAAAATAGGACCTTGATATGCAAGTTTATATTTCTGTTTTACAAGACTCAGTAACCACAGAGGTCATACTTAAGCTACATGGGAATGTGTATTGGAAGACCCCAATGCCTTATATTGATCACTGCTCTGATACTGTGAAGTTCTCCTTTATTAAAACCTGCTAAAAGTTCAGAAGCTATTTCAAATTCTACAGGAACAAAGTCCTATCAAAAACTTTTTCAAACTCAAGAATAATAAAATAAAAAGCTTGAATTCTTTATCTTTTTTTCCTGCAGTAGACAGTAAAACTGAAAGAAAAACCTATCTTTTGTCTGCATGATTTTACAAAGTCTCCTCCAGCATGCTAGTCTGGATGATAACCTTTTATGCAGAAACATTTTGTGCAAAAGTGTAACAGAAAATCCTTTTCCTCATCTTTCAAGATTAAGCGTGGGTTAGAACTAGAATTAAAAGTGGAGATAATTCTTAGCAATGGACATCATTCCATTCTTGATTTCATCATTAGACCCTGTGGTTTATAGATTTCAATACAGCAGGAATTCCTGGCACATTTTATCTGATTTTAAGAGCTACTGCAAAAGCAAAACCAGTGTTTCAGAAGGCCTTGTTTGGAAACTTAGGAACAGATGAACAGAACATAAGACAATTGAATTCTGTTCATTGTATGCTGTGGGTACCTAAAAAAAAAAAAAAAAAAAAAAAAAAAAAAAAAAAAAAAAAAAAAAAAAAAAAAAAAAAAAAAAAAAAAAAGGAAATATTGGTAAGGCAAATAGTCTTGTCCTAGATGGTATTTTTGTGGAAGAAAAGGTATTTTTGTGGAAAAAATAAAAAATATTTTTGGAATAAAAGCATAAGTAACAATCTGCAGATGTGGTAGAATTGACTTTTGAGTCTTTTCTTATAAGACACTGAGTACAGGTAAAAACTGAGAGAACAGAAAAAATAAACATAGTCATGATGCAAGAGGAAACCGAAAAAATCCCCAAATATATTTATTGTTGATCTTATTGACTACTAATGTAGCAGTTTCATCAGCATTAAGTAGAATTTCTACAGTATGCCTTATTCTCAGTGTCAAACATTTATAAGATTGAGTCCAGAAATTTCAATTCTGAAATTCAGTTGCAATTTCACTTTACTGGTCTCACGTGCAGCCACATTTTGGAAATGGCATTATGAAGCAACTGCTAATTGCAATATTCAATTTATAGGTAATATGGTAGCAGGTCAACTGAAAATGCAATGGGAGACAGTGTCAGTCCTCTACTAGACTATAAATGGACTGTGATTAATAAAGAATATTACCGTTTTTAGTGCCTGACACAACATATACTGGAAGCAACCCACTGAAAAATTTCTGTAGCATTTCTGATTGTCTTATCCTCAAGGAGTTTAAATTTTGAAAAATGTAGAGCATAGATATATAATACACAGTAATTCAATTCTGCCTTTTCTCTTGCACTAAAAATAAATGAAACCTAAAATAACTGTAAATATGGAGGCCAATGGAAAGTAATCTCACCAGATTCTAAATTTCTTTATATGCTTTCTACAGCATACCAGACATGTGAAGTATTGAAGAATAATTCTTCAGTTCAAGGTCTAAGTTGAAAAATCCCATAAAATTTGACTATTGCCTACTAAAAGCTAATGTATTTGAAAGCCTGAAATACTTGTTGCATTTGACAAGCATTGTGTAGAAACCCCAATAAATATTGAAATGCATAATTGTGCCATGATAGGGAAGTTAATATGTTTCTAAATTATTTATCTTCTTAAATCAAAAGCTGTCAATTTGAATTCCAACACTTTGCTTTATCAAACAGCATGGCTTATATGCCAAACTCTCAAGCAAAAAAATATTACAGAAGAAAATGAGAAATGTGTTTATTCTTATTATAAACATTATGTCTTTTCATGTCCATTTTCACCTGTTATTCTTCACATTTTTGCCCTTTACAGGAAAAGAAAATCATGTCTCTTTCAGATTTTTCTAATATGTTTGGACAAAACTTTTTCATTAATTCAAACTAAAAACATTTTTAAAGGATTAGCTTTTAAGGATCTCTCCCTTTTATAAGCATCAAAGTTCTGAAATCATCTCAGGTTTACTTTTGAAATTTTCTAGGATACATTTAATTTTCTGATAAAAATTTATTTTTTTTTAATTAATTCAGTTTTAAGCACAAAGAAATAAAAACACAAAGCAAATTAAAAAATCTTGATGACATAAAAGAATAATGCAACCAATTTCAGAAGTTTATCAACAATTTGAGACTTTGACATTCCATCTTTCAAGTCAGCCACAAGAGCCATGGTAACAGCCACAGCTGGCTCAGAGAAGAATGCTGAGTTCAGTTACAGAGTTTGACACTGAAGTCTGATTCATCCACCTAAACACAAATATCTGGTTGATTCCAGAAGGTCTTGTAGGTTCATACATTCCCATATGGGGCACTTCTGCAGCTAGCACACACATTCCATATCAGACTATACAAACTGAATCAGAGAGTGGTGTGAAATAAAGTTGTCACTATCTAGGTCATTGTGTAAAGGAATATTATTCCCTGAAGAAGATGAAACTGAAGTTACTGCAAGTAAGGAGATTCCTCAGCTAGCTGCAGGAATGCTAAAGAGTATCTGCTATATTGTAAGCAGGCCAAATACGACTGTTCAGGCTTGCTGAATTTCGCAGCTGTTAGACTTGGCTACTGCAGATGTTTGTCCCCAGGTCCAACCACTAGTGAGGCCAAGTATTGGTTCTCAGCAGGCCTGCATGGATGGGCACACACCCTCACACACAAAATTCACACACACATGGACAGGCACCCCATACTAACTTGAATGGCAAACATCACCTTCAGCAGCGGCACCTACCTAAACTCAAACTAATATGAATAGCGTGGAAAGCCTGATCCTACACCATTTCACCAGCTGATTGGGATTGAAGTCCTTAAGTGGGCTACACACACATACACATACATACTTATATATACACACACGTACAAAAGAATCATGGCCTTAGACACTCAGTCTGTGCAGTGGATTGCCCTTGGATTCCCTAGTCTTCTTAGTTGCTGGCACTTGAGCCTATGAGCCCCCACAGTTTTTGTCTCACTTCTTATGCACTTGTTGGTTAATGCATTTTGAAGATGGCTAGTGTTCACACATATGCAGTAAGAATAGAGAGCATATCCACACAGAACACAGTTAAAAATGCAATTCAATGAGAATATGGGCTAGACATCAGTGTTAAAGTGCAGGGCAGAGGTGACCTGTTTACACCTTTAGCTTTTATCTCAATTTCTTTCTGTTTTCCCAGGCTTATTTCTTCCATTTCCCTGCCTTTAGTCCTTCAAATAAAGATTCTACTGTAAATCTTGCAAATTCTCACAGTCTGCTGAATATATTCCACTATGTTTTAGACAGTGTAAGAATACTCTTTCTTCTGCATCCTATAATTAATCCTATAGCCCTCTTCAGCAATATCCCCATTCACTCCTCAAGGCATTTGAAGAGGAAGCTTCTTTCCTTGCCTTATCTTGAGGGATGAACACCCTGACTCTGGGCCCACAGTTCTTCTTGGGCAGCCCCAGGGTGAGAAGAGTCTTCTGGTACAGATGGAGTTACTGGGGTCCTTGTCCTGTTGTTGCTCCTCTACTCCTCACCAGGCCTTAGTGTCTGTGGTGATATAACAACCCAACATCTGAGAAGAAATTCAAATTCTTAAGATTGAAAGATTATTTGGTCAGATTGGAGGCACAGGGTACTCAGAGTGGGAGCAACACTCTTGGCAGCAGGAAGGCAAGGAAGGGCCAGCACTTCAGCTGCGAGTTAGGAGTCATCCCTGTGAAAAAATGGCTAGCTCATTTTAGGAAGGGCATAAAAGGAAAAGAATTGAAGCAAGGTGCTCTAAACCAAAGGGCTCAGTGAATGAGGATGGCTCCTGGGGAACATGATGAAGGTGACAGAGGTGGTCAGAGCTGGTACAGCTCTCTGAAAGGAGTAATTTACGTTTCCTTGACCCAGACCTCTGTTTGAAAAATGGAAACAGTAATATTGCCCTATGAAGGTTTCAAAAATGCATAATATCTGACAGATACTTGGAAATCATGCCGCTATTGTAACACAAGAAGAAAGCATTTCTAATTGTGAACACTGTTTCCTTATACGGTTGTCGAAACCATTTAAGACTTTTACAATAAGTCATTAGAAGTCCTATGTCTCCTTTTCTGTCTGCATGTTTCATTTCCATCTGAGGAACAGCATAAGACAGTGCACTTCTGGTATATATGTGCGTATATATATATATATATTTATATTTATATGACTACTGACAGTGTCAAAGGATTTGAAACTGGAAAGGATCCTCCACATTGAGAACTTACAATGTGCCCTTCAGGAGCTTAGAACAGTCTTGTACATGTCGTAAGTAATCATATGGCTCAGCTTTGAGATATTTGGGATGAAAGTGACACCTGTAGTAAGGCTGGGCTCTATCTTCCCCCCCCCCCCATAGTGCAAGACAAAGGATAGAAAGCAAGATAATCTTTCTCTAAACCACAACCTCGAGACACCAATATTTTGGTGGAATTATGACAGTTGTGATGTGTACTGAGAATACATAGATTTGTTTAAATGACTCACTTTCTGGCACACTGAGAGAAATTATTTCCTGTCAGGATGGATCAAACAACTTGTTACAGAGAACTGTAGAAGGCAAATATAACAAACTGCCTTGCAAAGTAGTGTATCAGTGGTGTATCATCAGTAGTGTAACTGCCCACAGCAGTTACAAAAGCACTGTGGGAGCCAGAAAGAAAGCCCCTGTCTTTAGGACAAATCTCATTTTCTTTGGATAACTAAATAATTATATTAAGTAAAAATAACTATGCCATTAGAAAAATATTTTGTTACCAGTGTATGTTTCACACGTACTGCACTGAGATTTATGAGAAGCAGTTGATGTCTAGGTTAATATAGCAAATGCCAACTCAATGACAGAATTTCCTTCTTTGCATCTCATGGAAATACTGCATATTGTAACATCTGAAAGAAATATAAATGGAAATAGTCACAAACTTTCATGTGGAATTTTTCAATTTAAAAAGTCATGATTTATTGAAACAATCTCTCAGTAAGAGTGTCACTGAATTTTCTGGGTAAAAATAAGTTTATGACTGTTAAAGTTTTATAGCTTTTAAAATCTATTTTCTGGTCTTCAGAAGAAAAACATTCTCAATATTAAAATATAAATAAATTTATAAAGTGAGAAATAAAAGCCAAAACTAAGAATAAATGTTTTAGAAATTACTAAAGCAGAATGTTCTGATTAATCTTTACAGATGTTTTTCTTTCTTGCATTTTCATTAAGACATATTTCTCATATATTCAGTGTTTCTTTCCAACTCAGAAAGAAACAAATGAGTTCCTTAAAAGGTGGCAATTAATGTAATTAGAGATACTCTGATGTTTTTCCAGATAGTTGCATAGAGCTAGAATGTCTGACCAAGAATCATGTAAGGAGAGGAGCAGCAGGGTGCTTGAAAGGGCTCTGCATGTCTACATTTAGGCAACAGAATTCTGCATTTTGAGACGCTGCAAGACAAAATTATTTGATGAACATATGTAAACAATCAACTACCTCACTTCTTTTGACTTTGGTTTTCTTCTGCCCAAAAACTGATCCACTCTCCTTAAGTGTAAAGCTAAATAAACATGGGAATTTGCATAAAGATTATTTACTTCTGCTCTGATCAAGTTACAAGAATCTTTCAGCTGTTTGATGGTTTTTAACAACTTCATTATGTTGATCACAGGTTTTTGATGGGTAGAATGTGCAAATCCAAACTTTAACATTTCACTTTATAAAGTGAAAGGAAAAGCAAACAGAAATTAAGGACAAAAAAAAGAAGCTAAACTCTTCTAAAGAGTGTTGCTCTGGTTTTACATGTAATATCCATCCGTAATTTGAAATTATTAAACATAAAATTTGAATACACAAGGAAATCAGTTATTGGACCTTTCTTTGGTGTTTATAGGAAGAAAAAGCAATAAAAATATTTACACTAGTAGCTTATCTTTTTAAGGATTAATCTAAGCCTAATTTTAAACAGATTCTTTCTTCTTGTATATATATGAGTCTCAAGTACAGACTGGACATGCAAATACTGCATCAGCAAAACATTGGCTCCCAGTGCAATCAGAAAGAGAGTAGTATCCCCAAAATAACTGAATTGCTCAGGAGAATAAGTTAGTTGCAGAAATCAGCATTATAGTTCCTTGGAGCTAGAGAAAATATGAAAAACGTGAGCAAAATGTGAAGAATTTGTCAATTTTTTTCTTCTCGTTCCTTGGGAAAAATATACTAATTTTTGAAGGCTTATTATTTTTTTTTCTGAACAGTTTTAGAGGATCCAGGGAATTATGCACTAAAAAATGAAGTGCATTCTCCAGATTTGTAACATTCAAATTAATGATTGCTCTGAACCAAAATCTCAAATCTTAATATATATTTATTTTCACTTTACATAGATTTTCAACTGAACAGTATAGTTTCTCATCTCTATCATGATCCAACCCACATTTCTACATCTCAGCTCTTACCAGCTTTGGACAAATGAGGACACAGCACATTTTTGTATGGCTAACTTCTTTTGCAAACTGTACATTACAGATATATTCAGGGATCTTCACTACTTTTGAACAACAAAAAGAGACATATTTTCCAAACAAATAAACCTTCGTGTAAATATAGTGCCTTTTCTAGTCAGGAGAGCATAGTTTCAAACCTGCTATTATTTATGACAGGTTTGACGTATTAATGAAAATAACAAAAATCCTTAACTGTGATCAATAAAAGGATAAAAGCTTGACAATACGCGCAATTATGTGTGTAATAACAAACAAATGCTCCTTAAATATATACTGGAACTGAACTAACTTGTTGGAAAACCTGAAGGTCGGTTAGAGACAAGGGACTTGGTAAATGGAAGCAGTCAGATTGCCCACAGAGTTGCCCTGTCACATGAAGTATTTGCTTCCTGCACTCAGACACTTCCTTTTCAATACAATGCATCCTTGATTTGTCAGGAATGTGACACTCTCTATTAGAAGTGGATACTGGTTAAGTGTCTTCACAAAGCAAGTTCTGCTGAGCAGCCTGCTGAAGTGTCACATTTTGTTAGAACTGCTACCCTGCCCCCTTGTCTCATTATGCGTGGACAACTATGCTGAAAGGTAGCAGTTAATAAAATTAATGCTGAAAATGAAACAAAACCCGAGATGACTGCATGACAATGACACAATACATCTGCCCACTTTAGAACATGTTACAAAATAAAGGTACAGCTCTCACTATTTCTACTTGCTTCATTGTAATTTAGTTTTATGTACTTGCAAATCAGTATAACTGGCTGAAGAAGAAACATTTTATTTTTGTTGTTTAATTTATGCAAACAGATCTGATTTTACTATTCTCCTTTCCCTCTCTTTTACATTACTTTTTCTTTTTAACCTCTTATTGTGACTTTTTTCTCAAAGGTTTCTTCCAGTGTTTGCCTTCATTAGCTGGCTTGAATAACCTGAGTCTAAAATGCATTAGAACCCATTGGTACTATTCACAATATACACGATGGATAACAACAGAAAGCAAAGGAGAAAATAATGCAAAATATAGGAATTAAGGACCCCTAAAACAGCTCTGGTCACACTAATATTGTTCTACCTGGATATTGTATATGGCTGTTACAGAGTTTTTAATTGTTGGAAGAAGGACCTGTCACAGAGTTATGTGCTAGATCATATCTAGGAAAATATTCATGCTGACTTCAGTAATGTCAGAGTGTATTACTAGGGTTCCTGAACAAAGTGGCATTTATCAACAATAGTTACTCTTTGGAGCATTTAGGCAGGAATGTGTTCTCCAGCACCTTTAAAACAACAGAGTGATCCTGAAAGAGTGCAGGGGACTACACTAGTTGTACAGTATGGGCTGATTTGGAAGGTCTTTCCAAATGGCTACTCCTACAGCTCTTGGAGAAAAACACAAAGCAAAAAGAACCATTGGTTTGACTTGGCGGGGGGGGGGAGGTGCAGGGAGGGTGGTGTGAAGGAGGGGGTAGGATTTCTTGTGTTCTTGTGATAGGGTTAAATCCAAATCCCCCCAGATAATGCCCTCTTTCCTCTACCACACTCTCCACTTGGAAGACTGTATGGAAAGGGAAAGATAAAATACAGAACAATTCCAGTTGAAAGTCAGCACTCATGCTAAGTAGAAGTGATTTATAAGATAACAGGGATCTTGACTTCACAGTCTAGTGCTTAAAACACTTCATCAGGCTGTGGAATCCTGGATTATGTTCCCTGTTTTGTGTTTTACATTTGAGAGTCATTGATTTTAAAACACCTGAAGTGCTATAAAGGACTGTTTCCCACCTGGGTTTCCTAGCCACTCGGATAGTTAATAATGCTTCAGGCCTTTAGTTATGAAGAGAGACAATGAAGTATTCTGGGACTGTTTTTAAATAACAATATAGGTTCCTTAAGTTTTAAACTTGGATCCTACATAGTTCAGTCCTACAGACATAATAGTTTATGATAGTCAGTCTTTGCTATCATCATGCAATTCATTTCATTTTCCCCTTAGCTCAGCACTCATGATTTTAACTTTTGTAAAGTAATTTCAGTGAATATTCTGCAGGACCTTGACTCACAAGAGCATATGGGGATGGGGAAGAGAATGTAATGGATCACATAAAAACTCCAGATATATTTTCTGTGGTGCTGTTTAGCTCACTTCCTTTTCTACTCGGTCAAGATATGTATTCTGCTGCATGTTTTTTCTCTCTTTGTGTCAGGTAAAATGGAAGGAAAGTAATTTCACAGTGTACAACATATTTTCATCTGTTGTTTCTCAAGTAATGAATGAAGTTATGCACACTTGGCATTTATTCAGTTTGCTCATATGTTAGATTGTGCTTTCTTGAATAATTCATCAGGGTTCTTACACTCCCATAAACAAATCAGAAGAGGTAAAGGAGTCTGGAGAGAGACATGCAACTGTCGACAACTTGCTATCACCTGAGCAGAGGTTATGAACATAACTGAACCTCTAGTAAACTAAATATGTAAAAACGGTGCAGAAATGCAAGATCTTTCCTATAAAAGCTATACATCAAGGAATTCACAATATGAAAATTTCATTATTCAATTCAGTTAATGGAAAGGTAATAAGAGATTATAAAATGGCACTACAGAAATGCTGCACTACAATTGTTAGACCGGTGCCCACAAACACAGGTTTTTTAAATCAGAAAGCTATCTACTGTTCTAAAAACACAAAAGTTATCTTGTGCAACGTTGGAAAAATGGTTTTCATTACATCCTATAAAAACCTAAACTTAACATGGGATGTCCAGTTATTATTTTTGAATTTTTCCATTTTGATTGTTTTCTTGCCTGTATGTGAACAAGTAATATTTAATGAACCACTTGCTCAGATCCTGCAGATCACTTATAATAAATACAGAGATCATGGACTGAGAAACAGCCTTACACTGGGCTACTCCTATAGCTTCTTTGATCAGTCGTACTCAGATGAAGTGTCATGAGTAACACTAGCTGCTATAAATCCATATGGGTTATTCTGGTTTTTGCTGGAGGCTATCTGATGAAACAAGAGACCAAGACCAGTGTTCTGCTATTATTGTTATTGTACACTGTCCATCTTCACACATATACTCAAATACGCATGCACACATACACATATTTCACAATGTTTTCTCTTGAGGTTTGATGGAAGTTGATTAGTTAAAAAGTTGCTCTCCTGTGGCTTGATCCTAAGACATTAATGGTCTCCTTGAAGGTGCTAAGGGCTTAAAAGATGTAAGATGCTTTCATATCATATCACACCTGTGCCTAGAAGTGTATTTCTGAAACCACAAAATCTGTGGTTTTTCTTACAGTCTTCATTGAAAACTGGAGAATATCTTCATATCAAAGCAAGCAGGGTTAACAGAGAGATTGACATTCATGTGAATTTGTAGATGACTGGAAACTAATAATTATTTCATTCTATACTCAATATATTATGAGATGGACTTTTGTAGTGTTGAAACCATTGTGAAAGAAATAGCATGAGATGAGGGAAATATTCACTGTTAAAATCCCCATGGAGCTCATTATAAAGATGAATTGATTACAATATTGAGAAAGGAATGAAAAACTAGACTGAAAACAAAAGTGACTATCACATGGGGTTTGGTCTTATGTTTTGGGGCTTTCTTTTAATATGCTCTTGTTTCACTGTATTTTGACATTTTTGTTACTTGGTCATCACTGAAACTTTATTTGTGATTCCAGAGAAAATTCATGAAGCAGCAGAAAGGCTAAGGGAAGTGTCATGGAACAGAAACAGTTGAACTGATATTTTGGGGGGAAAATGGATTTGCATGTTGCTCTTCAGTAAAAATTTTATTTGCTAGTTCTGCAAAATATGATCCTTGCTGGAGTCACAATGTCAAAATATGAGAAAAAAAATACGAAAAATAAAATAAAGGTCCTACAGAATTTTCAGAACACAAAACTAGATCTCAGGCACTAAGGGCAAATTATCTATAAGACTTTTTTTCTGTTTGTAACTTTGGTTTTGAAGCCTTGGGCAGCTAGCTCTAGGTGACCCTGCTTGAGCTCTGGGGTTAAACCAGCTCACCTGCAGAGGTTCCTTCCAACCTCAGTTTTTCTGTGATTCTCTGGTTAAAACATATATGTTTGACACAAGTCAGTGAACTATAGTGGTTTTTTTATCATTGTTATTATTATTTCTCTTTAGTTAACTATAAGGATTCAGAGGGAAATCAGATTTGTGTCATTCACTCTGTTTCTTCAGAAAGATGTGAGTACCTAGGCAGAGTAGCTGAACTTATTTTGAAGATGCCCATCTTACCATTGCAGAGAGAGCTGGTATCATGTCATCAGTTGGATCATTCTGTAGATCCTACTGGCTGCAGAGCAGTTTATAAGACATTTGTGACTGACACTATTTGAAACAGCATACATTATTCTGTTCATCCCTTACTCCTGCATAGGGACACGGAACTTCTGTAGACCTTGTGTAAGATCTGTTGGGGTGTGACATCTCAAGAGCCTTTGAGTAGGCACCTGAGTCAAGGCTAAAATCTTCTACAAATATAGGGGTATCTTGGACACTACCTTGTAGGTAGACATCTAAATGTAGGTGTCTAAATTGGCTTTGCAGCTTGTCCACATTGGCACTTGTTTTGCTTTCAGTATAAATTAGAGCACAAAACAGCTGTTTTAAAACTGAAGATGTTACATTGAATATCCCTACTATGCGTGGTGTTTATGTTACTTTAGTGCAGTCACTGGCTAACAAGACCCTATGAATTGAAAACAACATCAGCTGACACCAAACAAAACTATCTAACAGACAAAAATTATAGTAGGATGAAGAACAAAAGATAATCAAAACTGTTATTAAAACTATATCTTTTGCAGAAGAAAACTTCCTTTTAATGCAATCTGAATTGAGATACTGTTGATTACAGATCTAAGATTACAAGAAGCATTAAATACAGAGACCTTCTTAATTACTTTACCTTAAATTTCTCAATTACTTTGCTTCGAACTCTCTATTTGTAGCTCATGGCATTTGTGCTTAAGAGCATCTTGTTGGATTAAAAGCAAAAATGCTGCTTTCCTTTTTTGTTTTAAATAATCAAAATACGAAATTAATCAATTCACATTTGAAATTCCTTGTGCAATGTGAAGTAGATAGGAATCCAAATTCTTTTATTCATTATGTTAGGTAGTCACCACTTTATATGCACCACAACAACTAAAGTATAGTAAGTACCTGTTTTGTGTCAGATGGCTGTAGTCAGCATCTCAATTAAAAAAAAAAAAAAAAAAAAAAAAAAAAAAAAAAAAAAAAAAAAAAAAAAAAAAAAAAAAAAAAAAAAAAAAAAAACAAAAAAAAAAAAACACCAAAAGACCATTTTAGAAGATATCATTTGTCTTTTCTCTTCTTTTTGCCTTATAAGTGCCATATAGCTTCATCATATTATTTTCTCAGCCTAGTTAAATTTTTTGGCATTGGAATTTTTCAAAACTCCTGCTCGATAGTTTTTGAATTAGCATTGTATGTGCTTCCTGCAGACACTCTCTCCCCTGAATGAAACTTATGCTGATGGTCTTTAGACATCATTTCACTTCAAAACACTTACAGACCTTTCAATCTTGTTTGGAGAAGAGCTGTGAATCAGAAAGATAATAATCAGATTTTTCCAATCATACTATAAGCCTAAAAATTACCTCCTTGCTCTGAAACACCAGAAAATTAGTCCAAGCAACCTTCTGCAAACTTCAACCCTATTCCACTTGGAAGGAAGGTGGGACGCAGAGATTATGAGATGTTGCTCCACAGCCTTCTTAAAATATATTCTGTAGTCAACTGTAGATAAGAAAATTAAAACATATCAGAAATATATTGTCCTCATAATTGCCTTTGTTTTATCCATAACGAAGTCTGAGGCACAACTGCCTATAAAAGTGTGTATATATGTACACACACATATGTAAGTCACTGAAAATCTTTAACTGGGCAATGAATAACCTTCTCACTAGACTATCAATTTCTAGCTTCATAATGACCTTGACTTTTTATGTTAAAACTATAGAGGCATATCTTTTTGCTGAAGTTCCTTTACTGTTCTTTACAAAGGTTTAGTTGGCTCTTCTTGGAAAAAAATTGCTCAGGTCTGATACTTTGAATTTGTAAGGCAGGTTGATTGGCAAATACATTAGGCAGCCTTAGACTTGCTGTTGCCAACCTTGTGAACAGAATTTTTCTTTCTCCTTTTTACTTTACAACTTATTCTAATGCAGTCAAAGCTAGTGTTAACATAATGAGAAAGGACAATGAAGGGAGCAACTCCAAATTCTCCAGATGTTTTATTCTAGTCTGTAGCATACAGAAGCAGAGGGTCTGACAAACACCGAATTAGAAGTAGAAGAAAATCATAAAAGAGAGGAAATCATAAGATCTATAAACCATACTAAATAAAGCATCAAGCAAAGTACTTGCTTTAATACTGTCTCTTCCATACAGGCTATTAATATAATAATACCTTTATAGCTGGAACCCCAGGTAACTTAATTCTATCTCTCTAGTTTCAACAACATCTTTTATAGTAATTTTAATGTTGTTTGAAGAACTCATTTATTCCTCCCCCTTCTCACCCAGTAGATGAAGTAACCTAACATACAGAGAAATCAAGATCAGGACTCCATTATAACAGCTGACAAAACATAATTTGGTTAAGAGCTACTTACTTTAAAAGACACTTGTCTTACTATCATTTGGGAAAATATGACCCTGCTTTGAGTTGGATTTTTGAGAAGATGACCTCCAGATGTCCTTTCTATGTAAATAATCCTATGAATCTGTGATTCTAAAGCATATTTTTTTTTATATTTCATGGAGTTTGTGGCTTAATTGAACATAGATCACAAGAGTCCATCCTGGAAAGAAAATAAGGATCAGAGCAAAACAAGACAAATTACATCATGCAGTGGTCCTCACAGGCAAATCAGGGAGAATGATTACAAGGAAAGTGAGCTATAAGACTAATTTGTTCAACTGGAAAATTATGTCAATATCGGTTCCCTACTTAATTCAGGGCTTATGCACAGTTGAAAGAAGGGCAGCCTTGAGTGCAAAGTCTTGTAACACGACTACTGAGAGCTGTCAGGCTTGTTACTTCACTGACAAATCCACTTGAACTCAAGACTAATACTTCCAAATATGTAAGTACCCTGCACTGGTTGTCCTTGGCACAGTCTTCTAATGTTTTCTTTAATGTTGTGTGGTTAGAAACAGAGGATGCTACTTTTTCTTCTCTTCATTCTATCTTTTGTCTTCCTCAGTCAAAAGTAGACGGTTCAAAAATCCTTCAGGCCCAGAAAGTAAGGCCAAAATTTAAGTTTTAATCTGCCCTTGGAATTTCAAAACATGATGAATATAATAGAAATATTTTTTCCCTTTAAAGAACCTATTGTAGTTATACTGTTCTAATGTACAGAACATTGTTCATTATCTTACACAACACTAAACCACATTGATCTGCTTGCATTGTATCTCCCCATCACTGTCTAGTTAAGAGTATACCAAATTGTTTCATTCTGTAGGAACAGTTGAACATGCTTCTCTGAAATTGTTATGGGTGCTTGAATGATAACTGATTGGATGACCTACCTACACTCTAATAATGAACAGACTACAGAAAGTAGTACAGCATATTAAATTGAGGATATAAATCTCTTTCTATTACTACTGTCTTCCACAACACTAATGGAAAGTTCAGCTTTTTATGGCAGCTTAAATAAGAACTAGAAAATGATGAAGCAGGCAAGATTAATTGAATTCCCAGGAGATATGGCTGTTGCTGGTCTGCCTCCTCTCTGTTGGTCTCCAGTACTCCCCCTGAAGCAGATCTACGCATTCACCCTCTATTTAAAGTGTGTATTTGTGGCAGATTTGGATTAAGTTTTTTATGTATTGTTTGATAAGACTAATTTTCTGCTAACTTCAGAGCCCATTCTTGTGTTGGCATTATACATTTATGTATAAAACTTAGAATTTCCATCTAGAATACTTACCCAATCTGTAACTATGAAAAATCAGCAGTGTCGGACTAAAACCTTTGTTGCAAAAAAAAATAAAAAGGTTGTGCTGGTTCTGCATCCAATACAAAAGTGTTTCCCCATCATTTCCCTTAACCTCAGATGCATAAACTCTTTCAAAATTTGATGTTCTTGGGTTTACACTGAATAATATCCCTCCTGATGTGCATATAAATTAACTCTGAAAAAAATCTCGATTTATGAAGTTTAAAAGAAACAACTATGTCCAATATTGACAGTTTACTATATTTTAGAGGTCTTTCTGACCTTTTTATTTTCCTGCATTAATTTGGCTTTGGTAATAAGAAAAAAAGGTTTTTGTTGCCTTATTAAACTCTTTTGTTCTAGTATATTGACTTAAGGTTTAACACCAACAGTCAAGATAGAAGTTAATTACTATTCAGTACCTTTAATTGCAAGCTACAGTTCAAATACTTCAGGACAAGGTAAGGCAAATAACACTTGTCACCTGTAATTACTGCCAGTTTTCACCACCCTGTCTTAAAGACCCTGAGCTGCTGCTTTCTTGAGAGGTCATTAAGGATAAATGAGTGAAAAGAACATATTTCTAAAATATCCAAATAAAACTTCACTTTGATAATTCTTTTCTTTATCCTCAGTAATGCTCGCTTTCACCTTTAGCATTGTTTAGGCCCAAAAAACGCCTTTCTATTGTTACCGTGCATTCCAGGAAGTCTCCAAAGCATTTACTTTTGCTTACTGTGTAATACTCACAGGGTCTGAGTTTAGAAATGAGTTGGTGGGTTTCCTTTCTATTTTTTAACAAACTCCCAGAAAGATCTAGTAGACAAAGTACATCCTTGTAAAAAAAAAAAAAAAAAAAAAAAAAAAAAAAAAAAAAAAAAAAAAAAAAAAAAAAAAAAACAAAGTTCTATAAAAATGAAATGGTCAAACAGAGACTGGCATTGTTTCTAATATTCATATACCTCTTTTTCTCCCTTGTGCAGCATGTATGAAAAACATAAGCAAGTAAATGGAAGAACAAAATTTACATCAAGCTGCTTCTTAATTGACCTCTAATGGATTCCCTTTGAGACTCATCATAACAGAGAAATTCATATGTAGTCTGATTTGTGTCTGTGCATTGAACCAGCTCACAGGTGTTTACCTTTGCTGTCTAGCAATAACAGACAGTTTTTAGGACTAGCTTGCAATCTAAATCTTCCTCTGACCTCTTCTAAGCAACACAGCCCAGAGCCTCAAAAATAAGTTTGCTGATAACTGTCTGTGAAACACTATTTCCCTTACATATCTGTACCTAAGAAGTATAATTCTAAACCTTTCCTCACAGAATTTCTATAGGTGAGTTGGATAGCTAAGAGTAGAAGAAAGGAAGGATAAAACCAAAAAATATCTCTGTTAGACATTCCCTTCCATCACCACCAGCTTTATCTGTTTTCTAGTGATTATAAATTGCCACTGACAGAAATGAGGTGAATGTGTAGTTTCAAAGCAAGTATTCAGTGAAGTAGAGAACATTGTGAATTCCCATTTACAATGTATTTGCCATTTTTGTGCATGTGCGGATGTGTGTCTATTGCACACACAGTAATGTAAACAGTTCTCTGAAAGAGATCTATCTGGAAAATGTTCATCCTGTTGAGAGATGAAATACTGCAAAGGGAAAAGTAGAGCTGATATTGTCATTGAAACTACTCTATACCCAAGGAGAAGACCTTGTTTCGGGTGCTGAACTTCACTCACCTAATGACCACAAACTACATGAACTAGCTGGAATTATTGGCACCTTCCTACAAGGTTAGGTTCTTATCTGACTTTATTCAAAACATTCAAGTAAGGTATTGTTTGCTAGGACAAGCTCTAAACTGCTGCTGTACCTAAAATGAATCCTACCTAGCTTTTGGACTGGTCAATGCTCATTCTCCTGGGTCATTTTCTTTTGAATTTTCATTGGTCCCTACTTGCAGCTGTAGTCAGTGACAAGTCAGCTGCAACTTGAGAGGAGTAGGAGGACATGCTGACAGCTTCAGAATCAAAATGTGCTCTTATTATGAGTTCTTTTGCGTGCTTTTATTCAAAGTTCATCAAAACTTTGTTTTGAGATGATGTAGGTACTTGAAATGTTCAAATGTACAAACAATACTTTGTTTGAAAGGAACTCATTCCGCTTAATTAAATAATCCCTATGAAATTCAGTTTAGAAAAAAAAAATCATAGAGAATTGTTTGGGGACAAATTACTGGGGAAAAACACATATGAAAGCATGGAGAGAAAGGGAATGTCTGTTTACTTAGGCATTTCAATTGTGAAATGGAGATGCAATCCAGAAGTTCAGAGAGTAAATTACATGTCTGCAAGAATTTTGGGAGAATGTTATCATCACAAATAAATTAAGATCCTGAAGGTACTGCTCCAAAATCCTGACAGTAATCAGAGTAGAATGTGTTTCAGATGCTGCTAAGGATGTCTTGTAATGCCTTTGCCAATTCACTGCCTAGAGGAAAGCTATCAGACTCATTCTTTACTTAGTGACTAAATAATATAAAAAAGACGAGTTTCACCTTCAATAATGTGCACCGTGAGCATGTTTTTAGAAATCTAGAAGTATCTTATGTCCTTCTCATCTTCCTGACTTTTTATATAGAGACAATCACGCAAAAATTGTTAAGACCTGGACAAATACTAGAGTAAGAAAATGAAGAGATCCTCCAAAAATAATAGGATTTAAGATAACAAGCTAATCTCAGACTATATCTTAATCTTGACATCCTGTGAGTTTCTATGCATGTGTGAGACTCCTCAGAGGGTTAAAACTTGGGGGGATGTGACAGTACATCAAATGTGAGCAGAAGACAGATATCAAGGAACCTGAGCTGATGCCTTCCTCACTGCTTTGGTTACATCAAGTGCTTTGTCAGCAGAGCCCCCAGTGTATATGCAGAGCATGGCAGCAGAAAGTGCTTTTCTACCATCATAGTCTCATTAATCCTCTGAATGACAGAAACTCAGTATGACAGAGACTCTTTTCTGTTAGCATAAATATTTCTGCATAAGATATTTTTCTGACATAACGATGTCAGTAAAGGGTGAGATTTTTTTCACACCCTCATCTATGAAAGCTCTACTGATTAAAATTTAAGTGTAATTTAGACTAAGACTGCAAGACTAAGGAATCAACCTTAAAATGCAAGAACCCTCTGTCCTTTCCATCTGCATGGAGGAAAAGCTGAAATGGCAGGAGCAGGATTTGTGAGCCACAGAAGGATAACATTAGAATGGATTGGACGTGGAGCTGTAAAATTAAGTGTTCGTGTCACCCTCATTCAAAGATGATGTCAAGGAGTTTGGGGAGAGCTAAGCAGTGTTTGGGGATTGAAGTGATGTTAAATTGTGATTTGATTATCAAGATGCCCCTTTCTGTAGAGTTGTATACTGGAAAGTTGTTTCTAGGAAATTGGCCATATAATGGAAGCTCTTTTCCATTGCTTTCTATAGGACACTGCTGGGCCTGTTGCCATGGCTCTTAGTCCACTGTCAGTAACAATGCTCTGTAATATTAACTGAATGTATTATTAATGATACCAATAAATTAAAAATAATTATTGACATCAGAAATTATACTATTTCGTATCTTTCCCTTCACAGTTAACAAAAATGTGCTACTCTAATGGGTCTATAACAATATAGGCCAATACTGTGCATTATATACCATGCATACAGTTACATAGAGATCTAGACACAGTATGTATCTATGTATTATATACAGTTTATGTAAAGATATACACATCTATTCATATTGTGTGTAACCCATGCCTCGAGATGCTAAGTTTTAGGTGAATTCTTAGACCTATTCAGTGAGGCATAAAATGTAACTTTGCTGGAAAAGCCCTGGTATTCCACTCCCCTCAGTGACAGATCCTGATGCCATTGGAGAGACTCTAAGGTCTGATCCACAAAATTTGTGTGTGTTGGTTAGTGAAATATTTGTTTATCATTAACATTATACTCAGATATACAGTCTTGTACAAATATATTCAAGAGAGTACAATTTCTTCACGAACAGGCTCTTCTTATCAAACTGTTACATTTAATTTCAAACCTGTAAAGTATCCCTGGAACGATTCTAGCAAAGTTCAAGCATTTGCCCTCATCATTTACGAATATAGTTCATAGTCAATGATACTATTAAAAGGCATTGCTTTATTCAGAGCATTCATTCCAAATTTCAATTTTCTGCCTTGTTTGCATTTGACTTCAGGTGCTTTGTAGTAACTATTTGTATTTATTTAACTTGGTATGGCTATTTTATCTGCAATTCATATACACTTCCTTACTACAATTAGGTGACTGAACTTATGAACATGAATGTATCATGTGGACATGATCAAATCAACAGATTTCCTAGCTTAAGTGGGTTTTCTTCCTTGAGTATTTTCTTTTGGACTGCGTATTTATTGCCTGAGTAGTTGTTCTATTTGTTGCTATTCCCTTGAGAGTCTTTTGACACTGAAGGCAAAGGTTCACTCACATGCAGATCTGGCTTCTTATTCCTGTTCCCTAAGCATCTAGTTCCAAGCGCCCTGCCATGGGCATGGACACCTTCCACTTCCCATTCTATCTGGTCTTAAACACTTCCAAAGAAGGGGCATCCACAGCTTCTCGGGGCAACCTGTTCCAGTGCTTCACCACTCTCATACTTAATCTGGGACAAGCCTGTGCTACACTTGTTCCTCAGCTGGAGGAGTTGCAGCATTCTCCAGAGGATGCTCCCCGGTCTCTTCCTGGCCTATAGGGAACCTCTGATGTATAAGTCATCACCTAGTGACAGATTCCTCATGTATGTGTCTGGTTAGATAAATGACTGTCACCTTTGGCTGATCACACATATATAATGTACTATAAACTGTCATATAATGAGACTTAACTATAGTATTCATCCAGTTAAATTAATATATTGTCATCAAGAAATTATTACCTTTCAGGAAAAATGTATGGTCTTGAATACAATACACTGAAGTCAAATCAAATTTTTATTTTACTGCAGCAAGTAGTCAGTCTGTAACTTCTCTTACATTTTTTTCATGTTGTATTTCTAGATTAAAAGATGTTATTTTTTTTTAGTTCCCATTTACCCGTAATTACTGTAGCAGTTTAGATAATACTGCTTTTATTGTTAATATAGAATAATGAAATGCAAATCAAAACTCTTTAAATTAGCAAATGCTCAGCACTTGCACATCAAATCTTTCTTCAGGGATGTATAGGTGCTTTCTTTTTATTAGGTTTATCAATGATTTTAATACCAATAAAATCTCAAGTGCACCAAGACTTACACTAAGTTTCTGTCGCCTGCATTTAAGGTGCAGATTTCAGTTTACAGAAAAAGAAGGCAAGGGTTGAGTTAGTCTTTTTAGAGCCTGAGGACAGAAAGATAAGGGAAGGACTGTCCTTAGATCAGCCATTCTTGGTTTTGGAAGACTGTGAAAACTTCTGCTACAGCTTTAAAGACCATGAGCACAAAGGGTATATACTATATAGAATCATAGAATAGACTGGGTTGGAAAAGACCTCCAAGACCTCCAAGATCATCAAGTCCAACCCCTGATCCAACTCCAATTACTATATCATGGCACTAAGGGCCACATCCAATCTCTTTTTAAAAAACCTCCAGGGATGGTGAATCCACCACCTCTCTGGGTAGGCCGTTCCAATGCCTGATTACCCTCTCTGTAAAGAATTTCTTCCTAACATCTAACCTAAACCTCCCCTGGCAGAGTTTGAGCCCATGTCCCCTTGTCCTATTGTTGGTTGCCTGGGAGAAGAGACCAACCCCCACCTGGCTATAACCTCCCTTCAGGTAGTTGAAGAGAGTGAT